>NC_057813.1:380353019-380653019 GCF_018294505.1 Triticum aestivum
ACACACACTAAGACTCCATCTCTCTCTCTCTCACACACACACACAAACTAAGACTCCATCTCTCTCTCCCTCTCTCTCTCTCTCACACACACACACACCACACACATTAAGACTCCATCTCACACACACATCCTCTAGGCGGAGCATTTGTTCCTACCACCCTTCATCCAACCTTACCCGTATGATAAACAGTCACCTTAATTTATTTGCATAACATGGACAAATTCCACTTTACTTTAGTAGTCAGCAAACTTATCATCTGTACCCTTATAAAAAATGAGTTGGCGATGATGGTGTGCCTGCCATCTTGTAATACAGACCGTATGATCTATATCTGATAGATAGAAAGCAAACTATGATAATTTTACGAAAGATACCCGCACCTCTCTCCACATCCTTATCTCCCACAACCTCATTGCTCAGCAATTAAAAAAGGAATAAGTCTCTGGAACAATCTAGCATGCATGGTGGCTGCTACCACCTGCCAGCACCGTCCATCCCCATGCCTCCGCCCATTCTGACCACCAGTCACCACCACGCTCCACTCCTCCTCGCCTTATCTCTCATCTTTCATTTTTTCGATGACATTCTCGAGATACCAGTTTTCCGATAAAATTCTCGAGATATCATTAGTTTTTACACATGGGATTACTCCTACATGGGTCAATCACAACATGTGTTTTGTAAAAAAAAATGCATATTGATGTTCCGTGCAATGCACGAGAATCTTGCTTGTAACTATATAACGCAAATCACGAGCAGGAAGTGACATTTTTTTGACACAACCACCTTAACATGGCCACGTAAATCGCTAGCTAAAGTAAATACCATTATACTTATATCCCGATGCAAAAGGTTGAGTACATGTCCGAAGAGTAGAGTCGCACACACGCACTCTGTCTCTCAGAATCTCTCACACACACACCAGTTATGTGACGCCCACTTAAGCAGACACGTATGTTACAATTTGTGCACCCGCGGGTACACGTGATGTTGCACATTTATTTAAGTCGGAAGGTGAACCCAAACAGTAGCTGCATTCATTCCCCTCCCGCCGCCTCTTCTCTGGTCGCCGTCGCCCGGTAGCCATGGCCCGGCCTAAGGTAACAACATACGCCATACTCCCGCCAAAGCGGCGCTTTAATATGGTACTACACCCAAAATGGTTCAAAACCTATACTCCCTTGCCAGCGCGCGCTTCCCACGTGAAACGGTCAGCGTCGCCCTGGAGCGTCAGTGCCGCATTAATGCCCGGCCAAAGCGGAGGCAACCTCTCACTGGCGCCGGCTTTGAAGTGGCGCGACGGCCGAGAGAGCCGCTTCCCGGTGCATGCGATTGCTCCTCGTCGTGACTGGCCATAGGCCCTGTTTGGATCCATGGGTTAGAGTTAGTTTGAGCTAGTTGGAGCTCAAATAGCCCAAAAGTATCCAAGCATGAGGGTTTAAATTGGAGCAAGTTGCACCAAACCCACCAAAAAAAACTATCCCACCCAAGAGGTGCTAACTGGAGATAGTTCTCATTGGGACCACTGAAAAATCACTTTTCTCTCTCCATCAAGTGAATTTATTGTCAATCTAACCCTGTCACCAAACACCTCTTTGGCTACAGTTAGTTCAGGGTTAGTCATGAGTTAGTCTAACCTCTAGCTAAGTTAGAGTATCAAACAGGAGCAGTATAGGACATGCAAGTTGCTCAAAGCATACAGTCAAATTCGTACGTGAAAGGATTTTTTTATTTTTGATAACGGAACGTGAAAGGAATTTTTTTAGAATGCTCTTGGCATGTCGCTAACATGTGATGATTTAACCGACCTCAATAGACGGCAAAAACGCCAGCCCGACGCACTTTGATAGAGACGAGGAGGGAGAAGCGATACAGGCTGCAGGATTACTAGAGATAGGTGTCGCACGGAAGTCAAGAAATATGGTGATAGCGTGGGTTAGCCATATACTAGTATGATGTAACTACACTGGGCTGCTGTGTTTCATACTCTTCCAGTCCACTATGGAGATGATTGGTTGATTTTATATCACTAAATAATATTAAATATTATGAGTGCAGACGCTCCACCATGAGGTTCCTTGCTCCTTCTCGGTCGTCGGGAATCTATGTTCTTCCACTCTATTTTTTTACGTGAGCTTTGTTCATCCTTTTGCCAACACGTGAGACATCTAGCATCAAGGTGCATGTGTTATGCAAGGATCGTTCCATCTATATGAAGAACACGTGGGACTGGAACTACGAGACGGACATGTACCCAGGAGTGGACGTGCGAAACTGAGTAATGTAGCGCAGTAAGTGAAGTAGAAAGGCACAAATGGTATGAACATGCGTGGCATATAGGGTGTATTTGGTTGCGTTCTCGTCTCAGCATAGCTGTTCCCTCTTCATGCATGCTCAACTCAACACCTCTCTTCATGCATGCTCTCTTCATGCATGCTTCTAGTGTATTTGTGCTAAACTAGTGTGGACTCATGCACCCTCTATACACTCTACCAAACACCCAATAGTAGGTCGAGAAGGGAACTCTTGGGCGGCATTTGTCTCTTACTATGTACTACCACTAAATGTTGTATGTGCAATGCACAGTGATGTTATGGAGTACATGCCTAAGTACTCTACTACTACTATATTAGTTGGAGGCACATATTAACTTTTATATTTGTTTACATGTAT
Source organism: Triticum aestivum (assembly GCF_018294505.1). NCBI lineage: Eukaryota > Viridiplantae > Streptophyta > Magnoliopsida > Poales > Poaceae > Triticum > Triticum aestivum. The sequence goes on from NC_057813.1 coordinate 380,355,696, forward strand.
GCCCCGAGACCTTCCAACTAGACTTGTCTTTCTCTCTAGGTCACACTTTATATCGTTCATACCACTAAGTACTACTACGTGTGGTCTCCGACCCAGAAGTGGAAGAAGTGGAGACGCTCTACCATGCTATTTTTTTACGCTGGGCTCTACCATGCTGTTCATGTCCCACTCCTTTCGCTGACGCGTGGGACATCCAGCACGTGCCGTGTTTGGCACTCTTCATCGTAAGAGTAGAAATGATAGCATTCATCAGAATAAAAAATAATTATAAATCAGCATTTGTATGGTTGACCAGTCAAACAGTCCGCATGCGCCTCATCAGCTCATGTTCTTTATCTATCTACACGGGCCTACCTGTGAATGGAGAAAGAAATACTGTAAAAACCAAAATTATGCGTATGTGGGGAATCAAACCATAGACTCGTCGCTATAACGCACCCTCGTTAGCCAAATGAAAATGAAATACTTCGCGTCAGACACTCACGCTCACGCTGTCAAAGCATGCTAATGCATGCACGTCACCCTCTAAATCAAAGTCCTGCTCATGGCGCAATGCAAATGGCGAGCCCATCACCTGCGTGCCCCGGCGGTGCCTGACGTTACTGTTTAGACATTTGATGGAGGCCTACGCGAACGCCGAGTATGTATTCACCTGGCTCAATACCAACGGTCATACTCGGAGCGCCTTGCTCAGGTATATCGTCCATCACAACGACAATCTATAAAATAGCCTAGCTAGAGAGGGTACTATGGTAGTATGGTATGGAATATGTACTATCGTGAGCGACCGATCTTAGTGCCACTGCACACCGAAACCAACTTCCATCGCTAGCGCGCGCTTCCTGCCTGAAACGGTTATCGTCTCTCCAGAATGTCAATCCCGCATTCACCGGACTTAACTGCAGGTGCAATTGGTGTGTCACTGACATGCGGGCCAGATGCCCTTTGGGCCCACCTGTCAGTAACCTAACGCATCTGCAGTTAAGTCACTGAAGCAGCGTCTGCATTCATGCCCGACGAACCTACTCCGGCGCCAGTTGTCCATCTGTCTGCCGCGGCTCATTGCCATTCGCCCGCTATATTAACTTGAGCCCTAGCTCCCAGCCATAGCCAAAGACCCACACTTATTCTCCTCCGGTCCCTTCCTTCTGTCGGTACCACTCCAAACATGGCCTCCTGGCACTCTGAAGCTCTCTTGGATGTACTATCGCAGGAGCAGACGAGGAACATCGGCGGCTCTGCTCCGGACGCGCTCCAAAGCTCTCTTCGACGTACTGTCGCAGGAGCAAACGAAGGAGATCGCCGGCACTCCCCCCCCCCCCAGCCGCCCTCCGCCGCCACGACCATGAAGCCGGCGTGAGTGCGCGGGCGCAGCCGGCAGCAAGGAAGAGTAGTACACGGTAGGTCACCGCCGCTCTGGTCCCAGGAAGGCCACCGCTACTCCACTTAGTCGACGCCAAGCTTGGTGGGGTAAACATCGGTGGTCGATTAGCCGCTTGACGGCGACGTGGAGGCAGAAATCTTCAGGACCGTGTGCTCCGGAGGAGGAGGTTATCGAGGCGGATGAGGAGGAGGCAAAGGAAATGGCCGGCTTTCTCGGGTTCATGGCCGGACATGGTGGTCGGGCGCCGGTGATCGTTTAGATTAGGTTTACATTAGGTTTTAGTACGGTTTGTGCGAAATATGTAATGAATTTTGTCCAGTTTGTAGGAAAAGTTTTCGAAATGTAATGAATTTCATCCGGTTAATTTGAAATTTGCTTTGTTTGCACGAATTTCGTCCGGTTAGTTCATATAGTTGTCGAAAGGTATGCGGGCAGCTCGGATGGCATCCATCAGCGTCCTCGGACAGATGCCGGTGTAAATTTGTGGGCCAACACTGGAGATGCCCTAACTATAATGCTATAATCGCTGACAGTCCTCCACTATTTGGCAGGGAATAGTTATCCCTCGATCAAAATCAGACCTGCAGTGTTTCGCACTCCTCCCGCGTAAGAGTCTAAACTCTTGCTTACATAAAAATGGAGCAAGTGGACGACACTGTAGCACGTCATATCACTCGAACTAGCCCGCCTAACGAGCGGGAAAGCACCACCCTCGTCATTTTGTTCTGGATCTCTCGATCGATTGCATGAAAATGTTACGCTTCACAAGTTCTAAAGGAAAAGGCGGCACACTTACGACTCGTACGCGTCGCACCCCTGACAGTCCGGCCCACACGCCGCTCACCAGACGGGACACGCGGTGTCTTGCAATTTCACTGACATGTGGGACCGTAATTGAATAAACTGTCAATAGCCGAAATCTAATCGCTCAGCGGGCGTCGCTGAGAAGAGAGAAACGAGGGAGGGAGAAGAGATCGCCCGCCCGCCGCGCATGGACTCCAAGAAATATATGGTGATAATGTGAGGTGGGCCATGCTGGAGTCCGGACCGCTTCCGGAGCCCACTCTGACCGCCCTGGCCCCTCAAGACGCCAGCTGCCCGCCGCATGCATGCCTAGCAAGTAGTACTAAAAAATTGGGCTATAAGCCCGCTTATGTGGAGGAGAGAGAGGCATTGACAAAGTCAAGGAGTGGGCTCTGCAAGAGCCCGTCTCTACACGTGCTCCTAGGTATAAAAAAATAATTCTAAAAAAAGGCATAAAAAACAATTGTTTCTAAAAAAAGAAAGGTAAAAAACATTTGAGAGGAAATAGATAGAGAGAAAGTGAGAAAAAGTTGTAATCTTGTAGCCAACCTCATAGTCAACAGTATGCTAGCATTACATGAGGAAGGAGGGAGTGGTGCACATGCCAAGTTCACTGGGCTGCCGTGTTTCACACTCCTCTGTCGTAACAGTGGAGACAATAGCTTTCATCAAAAATAAACAATGAATACTCGTTGCTCGTCCTCTATATCGGAATGAATACTTTCATTCACCGACATGTGGGACGTCGAGCATCCTGGTCCACCTGCCATGCACAAATTATCCTAGTCTACCCCGGTCGTATCGCAGGCCCAACCTTTCCCACTGTAAGTTGTTCGGACGAAGGAACAATCATGACTTCGTTGAATTCCGCTTCTTCAAGAAAACTTATTGTACCTGCAATACTGCTACCACACGCAAAGACTGGACGGCATTGTACCACGTCACATCACTGGAACCCACTAGGCCAAACTAGCCCGCCTAGGTCATCTATTTTGGAACGGAGGGAGTACGTCTCTGCACTGCTATGATTTTGTGTTGCATGTTCTCTGTACTTTTGCTATGATTTTACTACCCTATGAACCTAATGAGGCCTGAATGTATCCGTGTCGACTATTGTCTGATCGATCACTAAGCCTACAATTTTAGGAGCTAGGGCTATTGGTCGATCGGCGAGGGATAAGTATAAGCGTAACACGAGCTCATCAGCCCCAGCGTTTCTCTTCGGTGAGTGTTTTGCAATTACTATAGCTCGCACAATAGCTAGCCTACTAACACCAAGAATCATCAAACAAGCCTTGTTGATATGATAAACAGTTCAAACTTACATCTAAGCATGCCATATATTACATCAAAAGCTGGTGAGGATACATCTGTTTCCATAACTTGGAGAGGGTTTGCACGATTCACTATCAAACAAAAGTAGCAAGTACCGCCCACACAAGATAGTGCACTAGCCCTAAGATGGTTGATAACAGGCATCGTTCTGGTAATTAAACATAGGGCAATGCAAACTACCCTGAAGGGTTAGCGCAACCAACTATTTATTGTCATCGATCTCTCGGGAAATGACCACAGCACAGACAACGGCATGGGAATCGATTTCTGGGGTAATGTCCACAGGACTGACCGCGACATCGGAATCGATCTCTAGGGCGATGTCCATAGGATAGACAGTGGCATCGGAATCGATCTCCGAGGCGATGCCAATAGGACGGTCCGCGACATCAAAATCATCAAGGACGTCCATCGGCTCCTGCACAACCCTAACATATTAGCAAGCACATTGCAAATAATCAAAAAGCACAACTATGGTAATAAGCCATTATTTTTTACCTTGTGCAGCTCACCGGGGGATCTCATCCCTCCGGGGGCCATCTCCTTGTCCTCGATGGGGACATCACCTTGCCAGGGGAATACTGCTTCTCAACGGCGACTATCTCCTCAAACTCGGCCTTGAGCCTCACATAGGTGGCCATCAGAGTTCCTGGGGTAGGCACGATGGGGCCCTTGTTGTTCTTCCAACTTTCTTTGAGGAGTTCGTCTGCTAACGTCGTCAACTCTTTGGCCAGTGCTTGTTTCTTGGAGTTCTTCGTCTCCATGGGTTGGCCGCCAACATGGTCAACTCGTTGGTCGGTGCTCGCTTCCTGGAGATCGCTGTCTCCAGTGAGTTGTCCACCGGCAACTCTTTGCCTAGTGCTCCAGGATCCATCAATGAACTTACAAACAAAAGGCAATCGAAAGGAAACCACAATCGCAATGAAAACGGGAAAAGAATAGGATGTGAGAATCGGTCGGTGCTTCACAAAAAGATGATTCTTGGAATGAAAATATAGCAGCATAACTGATTCGCCCACCTTTCCTTCATCGGTACAGAAGAAAAATGGCAGAAGTGAGTAGCCTGGAGTGAGGTTTTCTTCAAGAAAGGGAAGAAAGGGCTTGCACGAGTGTTCTAGTGAAATGATGGTTGTTTTGTCCAGTCCAACTTGGAGGCCACCTTACCACTGCTGGTAAAGGTGTGGGTTTTGTGATATGACGGGTCATGACGGCCACACCGGGGTGACAGGTGAGTCTCGACTGTAGCACCTCGATGTGATTTGGTGGATGGCACGCGGGCCTAGATGCTTTGAAATGTCCCGCATGTAGATAGAGCGGCTAGTCATATAGGAGTGCTCAATATTGTGCACCACGACCAAGGCAGAGAGGAAAACGAGAGAACTATGTAATTAATGCATGCATTTAATTAGGGTAGTTTTGTAAAGTACAAGATACATTCCTCCAATCACAAAATGCCTTGGTTCATGAGATTTGAGATTTCAGCCTTATAAACCGGAAGGGAGGGAGTACTGCACGTGGTGTAGTCTAGTCACTTGTTGAAATCTCTAGAAAGGCAAATACTCCTTTCCGGTTTACAGGGCTATACTACTCCCTCCATCTCGGTGTGTAAGTCATCTTACAAAAACCAAATAGTCCCAAAACACTTAGGCGCGGTGCATTAACTTCTACCTTGTTTCTTGTTTCTTGACATATCAACCAATAAGAGATGAGAGTTGTGCATGATTTTAATGACTTGCAATGGCTAGTTCATTGCATGCAATGCTATTAATTAGCAAATAAACATTGGTGACCCCAGGAGGAAACGGTGCTAAGCGCGTGGAACTATGCAGAATGTGTATCAACCAATGGATGATGGAGTTTAATTGTTAAACAATAGCAATTTTGTCTCATGCAAGAGCCACGCTAGTATATGCGTGCTCCAAGGCACCGCACCACGCGAGCGTTCGCAACTGCCACGTTTGGGTTGCGCTTGGCTCTTCGCCTCTTCGAGAAGACGAACAATGATGTTACTCCTACTTCTACAATATTGAATCCACTACTGCATGTCCGTCCACCTCGTGCGGGAGGGATAGCATGTAGCGAAAGCTTCTACTTACTACTCCTGCCTTTGCGTCTATGACAGGTGGGCCCAACAGGTGGTTGGCCCTCCTGTCATGCAGCCAAAGGCAGGTGCAGTTAAGGCACCGGAGCTCAGTCCGCGAGGGAGAGGGCATTGTAGTAATCAAATTTCTTGGTCTTGTACGAGTTGGCACGACACATCAAAGCATTGCACTCGATATAAGTCTTTTTACACATTTCAAATGGACTACAACATACGGATGTATGTAGACATATTCTGCTTCATATGTAGTCACTTGTTGCAATCTCTAAAAAGACTTATATTTGGAAATGGAGGGAGTACAACGCATGCATGCATGTTGTGACTTTCCTTTTGATACTTGCATGTGTTGATTTGATGCACCTTGCCAAATTTTGACTATAAATTTAACTAACCAAATTTTCATGCATGTCAGAAAAAATTACGGGGCTGTTTGGATTGTGACTATGTTTGTCTTATGTTTCCACATTATTTTTCCCACACTTGCCACACTTGCCTAACCTAAGTTGCTCAAACTGTTAGACACACTTTGGCTTGCCTAAGGGAATCTTGCCACAATTTTTGTGTCTATGACATGTGGGGTTCACTGCTAATAAAAAAATTCTTGTCTTAGGTGTGGCTAATAAAAAAGACTTATATTTAGGAATGGAGGGAGTAGAAAATATAAATAATAATGCATGTTGGGGTAACCCACGTTTCCACTAATTTTAGCCGTGGGCTTGTTCACAATTTTTACGAGGGGGTGGTTGTTCATTTAATGGAGGGACTTGTACCAGACTTGAACGATACATAGTGCAACCTGGCACACCATAAAACCACTTGGAACAAGCGGGTAGCTATCTCAAAAAACAATCAACAACTAAAAAAAACCGCGACCTGGCATGTAGTAGTACACAATTTTAAACAGTTGTTTTGATGGAGTGAAAACGGAAAACTACCCCACTATGTATATATAGGCCGGAGCCTTCGCTCTTGCTTGCTAGGGTTGCTCTATTCACACACTCTCATCCTCTCAAGATCTAAACAAGATAGGGGTAGTAACACTGTCTTTCTCCCTTCAAAAAACACTGTCTTTCTATCCTCACCGCTGGTTACACATCCAGACATATCCCCCTCCACCGGTGAAGGGGAGGAGGGGCAGCGTTTAGGCCGTTGTCGACTGCGAGGGAGGAGACCCACTGTCGGCCGCACCGTTATCTCTGGCCGAGCGCCGGCGCAGGAGGTCCTCCGATCCCTTCGTCGTTGCCTGTGGGCGGATCCGACCTCCCGCCGCCCACCTATCCACATCCCGACGACCTTCAGGTATATCATCGTTCGAAATCCCCTTAGCTCTACTTCCCTAGCTCGCTACGTCGCTGCATGTGCATCATTTTCTACCTCTCAGCCCCTCTCGATCGGATGGTCCAACATCACCTATTTTTTTTCTATTGTTAGAGGTAAAGCTACTTCATGGAGTCAAATCTTGTACTCCCTCCGTCCGAAAATACTTGTCATTGAAATGGATGTATCTAGATGTATTTTAGTTCTAGACACATCCATTTTGATGACAAGTAATTCCGGACGGAGGGAGTACTTGGTTCAAACAAGAAATAAAGTGGGGGTGGGGGAATTTAGTATGTACATCGGACTTGGTACAAACAGGAAGGAAAGGGGGTAAAAGTAGTACAGACTAGTCATCCAACCGGTCTCTTGGTCGAAAAGGGAAATATAGGGGTAACGTTGTACACAGTGGTATGACCAGGACTAGATTTGCTATCCACACATAGGAGTAGGTGGCTAGAGTGAACAAAAATGGGACCAACCCAGATATGTTTCTTGGATGTTTGTTTCTCGGGGCAACAAACTATGAATAACCACTTTATGCCCCTGTTTACGTCAATGGTGCTGGACTGCTAGTGCACCCACTGTCCCATGCCCTTATACCAAATATTTAGCTGTTCTTAATCTAATGTCCCTGGTAAAAATGAAGCCATGCCACTGTTATAGGCCATGACAAGTTTAGCCAAATGTTTTTGCCTGTAATTGTTTGAGACTCTGGCTGTTTCCTCTATACCTTTTTGTGCAAACAGGGATATCCAATTCACCTGGTTGCTGTTGTGACCTTTTGGTGCACTACACAAAACTCTTCTTAAAAGAAGTGACTTTTGTGCTATTTAACTGGAATGTCAGAATGGAACAGTTGGTTTATTTCAGTGGAACTGCACAAAGGGAGATCTGTGTTCCAATCCTCATCATCCATATTGGCACCATAACCTTCCTTTAGGTAAGAATGATATTTAATTTTTGTGTTCATCTCTATTTTCCAACTGCCATGAGAAAATAATGCTATTTTTACTAGTACACTTGTACTCCCTCACTGACAAAACCAATTCTGAATTAGAAGGCCAATCATGTACTTGGTTTCACCAACTGGTGAGGAGAAAGAGAAACAGAGCATGAATAGGAAGAAGAAGAAGAATAAATAGTGCCAAGGCTATCTTGCTGAAGCTAGAGGCCTCAGTCGAGGCCATTCAAGGGCTCTGGCAATGACTACCTTACATGTGAGATGATCCTCCAGGGAGCCCTTCCACTTCTGCTGTCTCACTTAATTAATTAGGAGTACTTAAGTACCACTAATTTATTACTGCCTAATTTTCCTGTCGGAGTTAAACAAATCTTTAGTAGGACCCTATGCTGAATCATGTACGTGTGTATATTTGTCTATGGAGGTGAATCATGTGGTGGAGCAGGGAGGGAATATTATTAGTGTCATGACATAATAGTGCTATTGTTTTCCATGTCAATTTATTGCCATTGGTTCAATGAGGCAATGTTTTGCGTATTGTCCATCATGAATTTGATGCTACTGTTTGAGTAATATGCTAATGTCTTCCTATCCTTTCTCACTAAGCTAATGAAGGTTTCACCTTGTTCCTACTTGTGCAAACAGGGATCATGTTGTGCCAATCATACATTTTGGTGGAACTACACAAGACATTACAATGAACTGTATCCCAGCGAGTGCTTTAACTCTGCTAGAAGTTCTTGATAATCTTTTGATATAATCTCAGCACTGGTAAACCAGAGTGATTTCAACCATACATTTGAAGTGCACAAAAATATATACTATTATGTGATTCCAGTGAGTGCTTTATCATCTCTTATGGGACTACACGAATAAGCTTTTTTTTCTCAGGTTGGTACGGGCCTAAGGCCTTCATCCATATTAGTTTGCTATCATCTCTATTTGTATCGTGCTACTGTCATGAGAAACTCCTTTATCTTTGCATGTTAAAGTTTTGCAACCTATGATAAATGGCAATGCTTTGAGTGTTGAGCTAATTGGCACTAGTTAAATAAACTAATACCTCTTTAAGCAAGACTACTATGTTGCTAACTTTACCCATTAAGATAATGAGGGTGCTTCTATTTGTTAGTGTATGTTTCATCAACTAGTCCCACTATTACAGTAATCTCACTCTCTCAATATATGTGCCAACAGGGATGCTCGATTTTGGTGGAACTGCACAAAAACTTTTGGTGCTTCATTGCCTCGACAGCTTCCATCCTTTCCTGTCAGTCGCTAATCTCGGCTTGCTTTCTTCCTTCGCTGTCAGTCGCTTTGCTTATCTCGGCTTCCAGTCAAAGGAAATAGTAATTAATATGCTACCTCACACAGGTTGGTACTGGTCTTTATCCTGATTATTGTGCTTGTCATGTATTGGTAATTTGGTATTGTGCTACTGTTTGCCGATTTTATAAAGGAGTAACTTGGAGCCTGAACTCGCAGGCAAATCATTGCATTGGGTGATTTCAGTAGAACTGCACAAAATGATCAGATGGACAAATACTTATGCTGCTGCCAGGTACTCCAAAGTTCACTCAGACAAGCATCGATGTTGATAAGAAGTGCCTATATTCATTCGAGTATCAACCGGCGTCAACCAGTTGTCAAACTCCAAAGTATTAGGAGAGTGAACGCCAAAAATATTGCTTGGCGCATAGCCCAAAAGAACATAGTCCAGTCTTTGGTCCCAACTTGTGCCTTTTGGTTATGACAGATATGGTAGCGAACTGTATGGCATGGAGTCTAAAGATTCCAGACAAGTTGGTTGACGTGTATATTCATCTGGCACTTAATCAGTCTACATGTCAGGGATGCTCCATTTCAGTTGAACTGCACAAAAAATTTGGGTGGTTCATTTTCTCAACCGCCTCCTTTCTCGTCTGCAATGTAGAACTTTGGCGAGCTACAGGACCAAGATGAGCCAGTAAACTAGTTGGATGAAAGTAGTGGCCAAGTTGCTCAAACCTCGCTCGGCACGAGGCCACTATTTGAAGATAAACCTACAAGCAAAGTTCAAATTGGATGTGCTGCCTCTTATGTACTCGAAAGTTTACTCGTACAAGAACTAATTTTAGCAAGAAGTACCTCTGACTGAACACCATTTACTAGTCTGTACCCTAGGTAATTAAAGTTCGTCCATGGATCATATTGGCTGTGATCTCAATCATTTGGATGCATAAACATACTGAACATGTGTATATCTGAATCTTTTTGTGAATTATGTATGAATATTGTCGTGTGATCTATCAATCATTTGGATGCATAGATATGCTGAGCTTGTGTATATATGAATCTTTTGAGTTGTTGATAGTGAATGTTGGCTATGAATATGAACGTGTCCTGTGAACTTGAGTTTGATACGAATGTTTACCTTTTCTGTTGTATTTGTGTGTGAACTTGTTAGTATGCCTACTGTGGGGTATGTGACGTGTGGGTGTCAACGGCACACCTTCTTTCCGAGAAGAATTGCACCTGCTTTGTTAGGGTAGCAACGGTGCATCAGCTCTTTTTAATCTTTTTATTACTCTATCTTCCCCTCTTCCCCGCTCAACCCCTGCCGTAATGTTTTCGGCCTCAAAACAAACATAGTACTGCGTTGTTTTTAGGTCTTGATGAAAAATCGAGTGCTTGTTTCTGTAGGTTGGCCCGCCCAGCAAATGGGCTGCTGGTCCACTACGATGGACTGGGAGGCTAAAAATACAAGTTGTATGGTGCAAAGGCAAGTAAAAAACGCTATCGAGAGCCATCCACTGAAGAAAAAAAATCGCTCCTGATGTGCTTCTTCAGTCATGCCGTCAGCCCCCTCTTTAATCCAGTTCGCTCGGGGATCTGGTATAATTTTTTTTCCAGAGGGCGAACAAGTATCAGCTAGGCCTAGGTTTTATATTTTAACATGCGTAGCCCACGACATACGGAGACAGTGGCTTCAACTTATTTTTTGAGGTCCATACAGGCCTATGGGCTTTTTCTTAAAGATCGGCAGCCCAATGTATTCTTTAATAAAACACAGGTCCGTGTTCTATTTATCTATATATAAGAATAATAATGGTGTGTCCAATTTATGTTTTCCCTTCTAACCACATTATATATATTTATATTATTACTATTATCGTATATTTTATAGAGACTTATATATGCATTATAAAAACATTCCACGTGTTATTAACTTATAAAAGTAAATGTTTAACGGAAGTTGGCAAGGAAAATCCTGGTTGTTTTTGACTCACAGGCAAGGAAAATCCTAGTGATTGCGTACAAAAGCTTGCGAAGATTTTAAGGACCAATTTAATAATAACGCGCTCATTTTTATTTTGAGTAATAACTCGCTAATTTGTTAATTATATATATAAAAATGTGCCTCTATGGTTTATTCTTTGATATTAATTGCTCCTTCTAACATAACATTATATATATAACGAGCCCAGCTAATTCGTGTATTTCAAGGAAGTGCAAATGGGCTGGGATTTCTTAGAAAATATAACTGGGCCTGACTGCCGCGGAATTATTTGTTCACCCAGCCCAGCAAATGGACTGTACATTCTAGAAAACATGGGTTAAATATATGCCACATTTTTGCAGGCTGACATGTGGGCCAATAGGTCGAAGGCTACGCAGGGCGTTGTCAACTTGGTCAACAAATGATTGTGTCATCCACAGCCATTGGATTTATATCCAATGGCCGGCATGCACCTTCAATCTCTCGTCTTCTTCCTCCAGCGTCGCCGGGACTGCTTGGTCCGACCTCCGGCGGCTAGCGGCTATGCTTAGCACGCATCGCTGCGAAGCGCTACCCCATCGTCGGCCAGGCTATCCCTCCACCCCTCGACACCTCCTGTTATTCTCCACAGACTACAGCCTCAGGCCGCAATGGAACCAGTTATAACCCTTCTCCTCCTCTCAATCTGTGACTCCACTGCCGCGTCTTCCCATCTCCGAGTTTGTCCAGTCCGGGGCCTCGCCGTCGTCCACCGCCTCACTACGCTCGGTGCGGCATGGCCAACAAACAAGAGTCATCAAAAGAGGACTGTACATGGAGAGCCTGATGGCTGGGACCCACAAGGTCCATGGTCGCACGCAAGGAAAGTTCCTCCTTATTAAGCTGATTTTTTTCCTCCACCTGACACCTGGGACCCACCAGTTGTATCTTCACATGGAAGGAAGTGCCTCCTTGTTTTGCGAAAAAAGTATTCATCCCGTTAACAGCTGGGACCCGTCAGATTTGGTGGCTTACTTGTGGGCCTACTAAGAGGATGTGTACGCACGACTTTGTCAACTTAATCAACAAATGATTCTAGCAGCTGGACCGTTGGATGTTAATCCAACAGCCGTGCTCCTTCTTCAACCTCTGTTCTTGCTCCTGTCTCTCATGGGCGGCACCGCGGCTGTGCTGCCGCGCACCCGAACCAGTGAAGTTTCCTACTCCTCTCCATCTGCGACTCCACTGCCCTGTCTTCCCCATCTCCAGGTCGTTCCAGTCTGGGGCCTCGCCTCATCCACCGGCCTTGGTGCGCTCGGCACGGTGTGGTCAACGTGGTCAACAACCAAGAGTCATCGGAAGAGGACTGTACGTGAGAGGCCAACAGTGGGGACGCACCACGCCCATGGACGCATGCATGCAACGGAACGCGGTGTGGTCAACGTGGTCAAGGACGACTTCCATCTGAAGTATACTGTATGTGGAGAGTCTGACCACTGGGTCCATGGCCGCAGCAAGGAAGTGCCTCCTTATTACGCGAAAAATAATGATTCCTCCAACTGACAGCAGGGGCCCACTAGACGGGACACCGTATTTTGCGAAAAAAATGTTTGCCCCCTGACTGCTGGGACCCACCTGACGGGCCACCGTATTTCACGAAAAAAACGTTCCCCCCGTTGTCAGCTCGAACCCACCGGAAGTGCCTCCTTATTAAGCAGAAAAAATGAATACTCCCCCTGCTAGCTGGGACCCACCTTGGTGGGAGGCTGACTTGTGGGCCCACTAAGTTGATGGGGACGGAGGGCTTTGTGAACTTAGTCAATATGAACGATTATAGCTGCAGTGACCGTACGATGTCCATCCAACGGCCATCGTGCTTCTTCAACCTCTTGTCTTCTTGCTCGGGCCGCCCAAAGCAGCGCCGGTCATGCCGCCTGCTCCTGCCTCCCGTGGCCGGCTATGATGTCGCGGAGGCCTCACCGCCCCCTACTACTCCCGCCGCTGGCCAGGCCATCCCTCCACTCACCCACACCCCCTGCTATTCTGCGGGAACGACAGCCTCACACCGCAGTCGAACGAGTGAACCCTCATACTCCTCTACGCGTGGGCATCCAGTGCCGCGTCTTCCCCGGCTCCGCGTCGTCCCCTTCCTAGGCCTCGCCGTCGTCCATCGCCGTGGTGCTCTCGGCGCGGCGTGGTCAATCTGGTCAATGACTGACTTCCATCAGAAGAGTACAGTACATGGACAGGCTGACAGCTGGGTCCACGGTAGCCGCAAGGAAGTGCCTCCTTATTACGCGGAAAATAATTATTCCTCCACCTGACAGCAGGGACCCACCGGACGGGCCACCAGTATTTCACGAAAAAAACGTTTCCCCCTGACTACTGGGACCCATCGGACGGGCCACCATATTTCACGAAAAAATGTTCCCCCCGCTGTCAGCTCGAACCAACCGGAAGTGCCTCCTTATTACGCACAAAAAATGAATACCCCCCTGCTAGCTGGGACCCACCTTGGTGGGAGGCTGACTTGTTGGCCTACTAAGTTGACTGGGACGGAGGCCTTTGTCAACTTTAGTCAATATATGAACGATTCTAGCTCCAGTGACCGTACAATGTCCATCCAACAGCCGTAGTGCTTCTTCAACCTCTGGTCTTCTTGCTCCAGCCGCCTGATAAGATAAATATATTTTTGGTATTTTATAATATAGATGCAAAAAGTAAATATGCAAATAAAAGTAGATCGGAAGCAAATATGATAAAAGATAGACCCGGGGGCCATAGGTTTCACTAGTGGCTTCTCTCAAGATAGCATAAGTATTACGATGGGTGAACAAATTACTGTCGAGCAATTGATAGAAAAGCGAATAATTATGAGGTTATCTAGGCATGATCATGTATATAGGCATCACGTCCACAACAAGTAGACCGACTCCTGCCTGCATCTACTACTATTACTCCACACATCGACCGACTCCTGCCTGCATCTAGAGTATTAAGTTCATAAAGAACAGAGTAATGCATTAAGCAAGATGACATGATGTAGAGGGACAAACTCAAGCAATATGATATAAACCCCATCTTTTAATCCTCGATGGCAACAATACAATATGTGCGTTGCAACCCTTTCTGTCATTATGTAAGGACACTGCAAGATTGAACCCAAAGCTAAGCACTTCTCCCATGGCAAGAAAGATCAATCTAGTAGGCCAAACCAAACTGATAATTCGAAGAGACTTGCAAAGATAACTCAATCATACATAAAAGAATTCAGAGGAGATTCAAATATTTCTCATAGATAAACTTGATCATAAACCCACAATTCATCGGATCTCGACAAACACACCGCAAAAAGAGTTTACATCGAATAGATCTCCACAAGAGAGGGGGAGAACATTGTATTGAGATCCAAAAAGAGAGAAGAAGCCATCTAGCTAATAACTATGGACCCGATGGTCTGTCGTAAACTACTCACAACTCATCGAAGGGGCTATGGTGTTGATGTAGAAGCCCTCCGTGGTCGATTCCCCCTCCGGCGGAGCGCCGGCAAAGGCTCCAAGATGGGATCTCGTGGATACAGAAGGTTACGGTGGTGGAAATTGTGTTTCGTCGGCTCCCTGGATGTTTTCGGGGTACGTAGGCTTATATAGGAGAAATAAGTACGTCGGTGGCCACCCGAGGGGCCCACGAGACAGGGGGGCGCGCCCTGTAGGGGTGGGCGCGCCCTCCCCTCTTGTGGCCGCCTCGGCTGCTTCTTGACTTGCACTCCAAGTCCTCTGGATCACGTTCGTTCCAAAAATCATGCTCCCGAAGGTTTCATTCCGTTTGGACTCCGTTTGATATTCCTTTTCTTCGAAATACTGAAATAGGCAAAAAAACAGCAATACGGGCTGGGCCTCCGGTTAGTAGGTTAGTCCCAAAAATGATATAAATGTGTAAAATAAAGCCCATAAACATCCAAAAGGGGTAATATAATAGCATGGAACAATCAAAAATTATAGATACGTTGGAGACATATCAAGCATCCCCAAGCTTAATTCCTGCTCATCCTCGAGTAGGTAAATGATAAAAACAGTATTTTTGATGTGGAATGCTACCTAGCATAATTCTCAAAGTAATTTGCTTTATTGTGGCATGAATGTTCAGATCCAAATGATTCAAAATAAAAGTTCATATTGACATAAGAAACAGTGACACTTCAAGCATACTAATCAAAGTAATCATGTCTTCTCAAAATAACATGGCCAAAGAAAGTTATCCCTACAAAATCGTATAGTCTGGTTGTTGCTCTATCTTCATCACACAAAGTATTTAATCATGCACAACCCCAATGACAAGCCAAGCAATTGTTTCATACTTTAATAATCTCAAACTTTTTCAACTTTCACGCAATACATGAGTGTGAGCCATGGACATAGCACTATATGTGGAATAGAATGGTGGTTGTGGATAAGACAAAAAGGAGAAGATAGTCTCACATCAACTAGGCGTATCAACGGGCTATGGAGATGCCCATTAATAGATATCAATGTGAGTGAGTAGGGATTGCCATGCAACAGATGCACTAGAGCTATAAATATATGAAAGCTCAACAAAAGAAACTAAGTGGGTGTGCATCCAACTTGCTTGCTCACGAAGACCTAGGGCATTTTGAGGAAGCCCATCATTGGAATATACAATCCAAGTTCTATAATGAAAAATTCCCACTAGTATATGCAAGTGACAACATAGGAGACTCTCTATCATGAAGATCATGGTGCTACTTTGAAGCACAAGTGTGGAAAAAGAGATAGTAGCATTGTCCCTTCTCTCTTTTTCTCTCATTTTTTTATTTTTCTTATTTTTTTCTTTGGCCTTTCTTTTTTTTCTTTTTTTTTCTTTTTGGCCTTTTTCTTCTTTTTTTCTTTTTGTAAAGTCCGAAGTCTCATCACGACTTGTGGATTTACAACAATGCTCTAATAATGAAGATCATCACACTTTTATGGATTTACAACTCAAGAATTACAACTCAAAGCTAGAACAAGATATGACTCTATATGAATGCCTCCGGCGGTGTACCGGGATATGCAATTAATCAAGAGCGACATGTATGAAGATTATGAAGGTGGCCTTGCCACAAATACTATGTCAACTACATGATCATGGAAAGAGCAATATGACAAAAGTAATGCATGTCATATGAACGGAACGGTGGAAAGTTGCATGGCCATATATCTCAGAATGGCTATGAAAATGCCATAATGGGTAGGTATGGTGGCTATTTTGAGGAAGGTACATGGTGGGTGTATGGTACCGGCGAAAGTTGCGCGACACAAGAGAGGCTAGCAATGGTAGAAGGGTGAGGGCGCGTATAATCCACGGACTCAACATTAGTCAAAAGAACTCATATACTTATTGCAAAAATCTACAAGTCATCAAAAACAAAGTATTACGTGCATGCTCCTAGGGGGATAGATTGGTAGGAAAAGACCATCGCTCGTCCCCGACCTCCACTCATATGGAAGACAATCAATAAATAAAATTGTGCTCCTACTTCGTCACAAAGCGGTTCACCATGCGTGCATGCTACGGGAATCGCAAACCTCAACACAAGCATTTTTCATAATCACCAAACTATCATGACTTTAATATCACTACCTCCATATCTCAAAACAATTATCAAGTATCAAATTGATCATAGCATCCAATTCACTTTCTATGATAGTTTTTATTATACCCAACTTGGATGCTCATCATTCGAGGACCAAATTTGTAATCATAGCAAATACCATGCTGTTCTAAAAGACTCTCAAAATAATATAAGAGAAGCATGAGAGACTAGCAATTTCTTCAAAATTAAGCCACCACCGTGCTCTAAAAGATATAAGTGAAGCACTAGAGCAAAAACTATCAAGCTCAAAAGATATAAGTGAAGCACATAGAGTATTCTAGCAAATTCTAATCAAGTAGGCTTCTCCCAAAAGGTGTGTACAGCAAGGATGATTGTGGTAAACTAAAAAGCAAAGACTAATATAATACACGACGCTCCAAGCAAAACACATATCATGTGGCGAATAAAAATATAGCTCCAAGTAAAGTTACCAATGAACGAAGACGTAAGAGGGGATGCCTTCCCGGGGCATCCCCAAACTTAGGCTTTTGTCTATACTTGAATATCTTGGGGTGCCATGGGAATCCCCAAGCTTAGGCTCTTGCCACTCCTTATTCCATAGTCCATAAAAGCTCTACCCAAAACTTGAAAACTTCACAACACAAAACTCAACAGGAAATCTTATAAGCTCCGTTAGTGAAAGAAAACAAAACCACTACATAAGGTACTTTAATGAACTAATTCTTTATATATTTTGGTGTTAAACCTACTGTATTCCAACTTCTCTATGGTTTATAAACTATTTTACTAGCCATAGATGCCTCAAAATAAGCAAACAACACACGAAAAACATAATCTGTCAAAAACAGAACAATCTGTAGAAATCTGTAACTAACGCAAACTTCTGGAACTCTAAAAATCCTACCAAATAGTAAGGCCTGGAAAATTTCTCTATTGATCAGCAGCAAAAATAATAAATGCAAAAGCACGTTTCTGTGATTTAACAAAACTAAATTCGTGCGCGCAAAGTTTCTGTTTTTCAGCAGAATCAAGTCAACTATCATCATAGGTTACCCTATAGGTTCTACTTGGCACAAACTTTAATTAAAAGATAAAAACACATATAAACAGAAGGTAGATGCAAAATTTATTACTAAACATGAACAAAAACAAAAAACACAAAGAAAATTGGGTTGCCTCCCAACTAGCGCTATCGTTTTACGCCCCTAGCTAGGCATAAAAGCGAAGACAGATCTAAGTGGTGCCATCTTTGGCACTAAATTCATAAGTAGCTCGCATGATAGATTCATAAGGTAATTTGGCTTTCTTTCTTGGAAAGTGCTCCATGCCTTTCTTTAATGGAAATTGGAATCTAATATTCCCTTCCTTCATATCAATAATCGCACCAATCGTTCTAAGGAAAGGTCTACCAAGAATAATAGGGCAAGAAAGATTGCAATCTATATCAAGAACGATAAAATCTACGGGCACTAAATTTCTATTTGCAACAATGAGAACATCATTGATCCTTCCCATTGGATTTTTAATGGTGGAATCCGCAAGGTGCAAATTTAAAGAGCAATCATCAAGATCATGGAAACCTAGAATATCACATAAAGTTTCCAGAATCGTGGAAACACTAGCACCCAAATCACACAAAGCAAAACACTCATGATCTTTAATTCTAATCTTTATAGTAGGTTCCCATTCATCATTAAGTTTTCTAGGTGTAGAAACTTCCAAATTAAGTTTTTCATCATAAGATTGCATCAAGGCATCAACGATATGTTTGGTAAAAGCTTTATTTTGACAATAACCATGAGGAGAATTAACAACGGATTGCACCAAGGAAATACAACCTTCTAAAGAAAAATTATCATAATCAAATTCCTTGAAATCCAAGATAGTGGGTTCAATACTATTTAAAGTCATGACCTCTCCAATTCCACTTTTACCAAATTTAGCATCAAGATCTAAAAACTCTGAATTCTTGGGATGCCTTCTAGGTAAAGTTGACTCATCTCCAGTCCCATTTTTATCAAGATTCATATTGCCAAACAAAGATCTAATAGGAGACGCATCAGTAACTTTAAGATCTTCATCATTATTTTCATGGAAACTAGAAGAACGCGCCTTTATAAAGCAATCTTTCTTAGCACACAATCTAGCGGTTCTTTCCTTGCACTCATCAATGGAAATTCTCATTGCTTTGAGAGACTCATTTATATCATGCTTAGGTGGAGAAGATCTATGTTTAAGAGAATCAACATCAAGCGAAAGTCTATCAATGTTCCTAGCCAAATCATCAACTTTGAGCAATTTTTCTTCAAGCAAAGCATTAAAATTATTTTGAGAAATCATAAATTCTTTCACACTATTCTCAAAATCAGAGGGCATCTTATTAAAATTACCATAAGAATTATTGTAGGAATTTCCATAATTATTAGAGGAATTACTAGGGAACGGTAGAATTAAAGTTTCCTCTATAAGCATTATTTCCAAAACTATTCCTACCAACAAAATTCACATCCATAGATTCATTATTATTCTCAATCAAAGTAGACAAAGGCATATCATTGGGATAAAGAGGAGTATTTTTAGTAGCAAACAACTTCATAAGTTCATCCATCTTTCCACTCAAAACATTGATTTCTTCTATAGCATGCACTTTTATACTAGAGGATCTTTCGGTGTGCCATTGAGAATAATTAGCCATAATATTATCAAGAAGTTTTGTAGCATATCCTAACGTTATTTCCATAAACGTGCCTCCCGCGGACGAATCTAAGAGATTTCTAGAAGCAAAGTTCAAACCGGCATAAAATTTTTGTATGATCATCCATAAATTCAAACCATGAGTAGGGCAATTGCGAATCATCAATTTCATTCTTTCCCAAGATTGGGCAACATGCTCATGATCAAGTTGTTTAAATTTCATAATATCGTTCCTAAGAATGATGATCTTAGCGGGAGGAAAATACTTAGAGATAAAAGCATCTTTGCACTTGTTCCAAGAATCAATACTATTTTTAGGCAAAGACGAAAACCAAACTTTAGCACGATCTCTAAGTGAAAACGGAAATAACTTCAATTTAACAATACTATTAGCCGTATCTTTCTTCTTTTGCATATCGCACAAATCAACAAAGTTGTTTAGATGAGTAGTGTCATCTTCACAAGGAAGGTCGGCGAATTGATCTTTCATAACAAGATTCAGCAAAGCAATATTGATTTCACAAGACTCAACATCATTAAGATGAGCAATCGGAGTACTAAGGAAATCATTATTATTGGTATTGGAGAAATCACACAATTTGGTATTATCTTGCGCCATGGCAACAAGTAATCCAACACACAAGCAAACAGAAAAAGGCAAGCGAAAAGAGAGGAGGAGATTGGGAAAGAGAGGGTGAATAAAATGGCAAGGGTGAAGTGGGGGAGAGGAAAACGAGAGGCAGATGGCAAATAATGTAAATGCGAGGGAGATGGGTTTGTGATGGGTACTTGGTATGTCTTGACTTGAGCGAAGACCTCCCCGGCAATGGCGCCAGAAATCCTTCTTGCTACGTCTTGAGCTTGCGTTGGTTTTCCTTGAAGAGGAAAGGGTGATGCAACAATAGTAGCGTCAGTATTTCCCTCAGTTTTTTTGAGAACCAAGGTATCAATCCGGCGTGATGCTCCTCAAAAGTCTCACACAACTATACAAACAAACAAAGAACTCGCAACCAACGCAAAAAAGGGGTTGTCAATCCCTTCACGACCACTTGCGAAAGTGAGCTCTAATAGAGATACTATGATAAGATAAATATATTTTTGGTATTTTATAATATAGATGCAAAAAGTAAAGATGCAAATAAAAGTAGATTGGAAGCAAATTTGATAAAAGATAGACCCGGGGGCATAGGTTTCACTAGTGGCTTATCTCAAGATAGCATAAGTATTACGGTGGGTGAACAAATTACTGTCGAGCAATTGATAGAAAAGCTAATAATTATGAGATTATCTAGGCATGATCATGTATATAGGCATTTGTAGGACCTTGAAGTATGTCTAGAGGGGGGTGATTAGACTACTTGACCAATTAAAAACTTAACCTTTTCCCAATTTTAGAGTTTGGCAGATTTTAGCTACTTTAGGACAAGTCAAGCAATCATCACACTATTCAACCAAGCATGCAAAGAGTATATAGGCAGCGGAAAATAAAGTATGCAACTTGCAAGAAAGTAAAGGGAAGGGTTTGGAGGATTCAAACGCAATTGGAGACACAGATGTTTTTGGCGTGGTTCCGATAGGTGGTGCTATCGTACATCCACGTTGATGGAGACTTCAACCCACGAAGGGTAACGGCTGCACGAGTCCACAGAGGGCTCCACCCACAAAGGGTCCACGAAGAAGCAACCTTGTCTATCCCACCATGGCCGTCACCCACGAAGGACTTGCCTCACTAGCGGTAGATCTTCACGAAGTAGGCGATCTCCTTGCCCTTACAAATTCCTTGGTTCAACTCCACAATCTTGTCAGAGGCTCCCAAGTGACACCTAGGCAATCTAGGAGACACCACTCTCCAAGAAGTAACAAATGGTGCGTTGATGATGAACTCCTTGCTCTTGTGCTTCAAATGATAGTCTCCCCAACACTCAACTCTCTCTCATAGGTTTTGGATCTGGTGGAAAGAAGATTTGAGTGGAAAGCAACTTGCGGAAGGCTAGAGATCAAGATTCATATGGTAGGAATGGAATATCTTGGCCTCAACACATGAGTAGGTGGTTCTCTCTCAGAAATGGTAAGTTGGAAGTGTAGGTGGGGGGGGTATATATAGCCTCCACACAAAATCTAACCGTTACACACAATTTACCAAACTCAGTGGGACCGATTCAACAGACTCGGCCGGACCGATTTAGTAAACCTAGTGACCGTTAGTGATTTTCGGTGGGACTGACATGAATCTCGGTGAGACCGATTCGGTTAGGGTTAGGGCATAACGTAATCTCGGTAAGACCGATTACACAAACTCGGTGAGACCGATTTGGTAATAATCTTTCCAGAGAGTTGGTCAGGTAAACTCGGTGGGACCGATTTGCTCTTTTCGGTGAGACCGAAATGTTACAAAAGGGAAACAGAGAGTTTACATTGCAATCTCAGTGGGACCGATCGCTCACTTCGGTTAGACCGAAATGTTACGAAGGGAAACAGAGAGATTACAATCCCATCTCGGTGAGACCGAGATCCCTATCGGTAAGACCGATTTGCTTAGGGTTTGTGGCAGTGGCTATGACTTTTGGAATCGGTGGCGCCGGATAGGAAGAATCGGTGTGACCGATTTTGGCTTTGGGTTTAGGTCATTTGTGGATGTGGGAACGTAGCTGAGGGTTTTGGAGCATATCACAAAGCACATGAAGCAAGAGGCTCATTAAGCAACACCTCATCCCTCCTTGATAGTATTGGCTTTTCCTATAGACTCAATGTGATCTTGGATCACTAAAATATAAAATGAAGAGTCTTGAGCTTTTGGGCTTGAGCCAATCCTTTGTCCTTAGTATTTTGAGGGATCCACTTTCATCATCCATGCCATGCCATTCATTGAGCTTTCCTGAAATAATAGTCTTGGAATAGCATTAGCTCAATGAGCTATATGTTCTTATAAATTACCAAAACCACCTAGGGATAGTTGCACTTTCAATCTCCCACTTTTTGGTAATTGATGACAACATATAGATCAAAGCTTCGACAAATGATAATAAGATTGAATGACATCGTCGCTTTGAGAAGTATGTGATAAGCAAGAGCTCCCCCTAAATTTGTGCATAGTTTATGATTTGCTTTGGACTGCAAATGCACAATGAATTAGGCTCATGGGTTACTCTTCCATGTCACATACATCTTGGTGGAGCGCTCAAAATAATAAACATTGAATACATGCACTCATCACCAAGCAAAGTGAATGATCACATAAGATAGATAGGATAATATCATCAAACATGCATAAGTGTACCTTATGATCAAACACATGATCATCAATGTATCACAAGCATAGCATCTCAGGAAATCAAAAGCAACAAGTTTAACCACCAAATAAAGCAAGAGAGAACAAAAGCAACACTCTCTCTCTCTCTCGAAGCCTATGATCTATACATTTTTCTCCACCTTCGGCAACAAGTTACCAAAAAGTTCATAGAAAATGCATAGTACTAGATCGACTCTCGAGCTTGATCTTCAGGTGGTGGTGTCCGGATAACTCCACGGACGAAGGCTTCAGTTGAAGTAGAGGGTGCTGGAGTGGATGCTGGAGCTGGTTGCACTGGAGCTGAAGGGGTTGTAGCTGGTGCTGAAGATGTTGCTCTAGTGTCTGTCACAGGCACTGCAACTGACCTCTGGGCTCTAGGCACTCTGGCAAACACATTTGTGGTAGTCTTGCCCTGCCTCTCCTGCATATCATCCTGCAGCTGCTCCACAACTGACTGTATCTCAGTTACTTTGACATCAAGGTCATGGAATTTGAGTTCAATGATTCTCTCCAAGCTCTCCTAATTTTGAGTGAGGGTGGCCAGTCCCTTCTCAATCCTCAGTGTAGATGCTATTAAGTAACCAAGCTGCTCCTGCTTGTTCTTCAAGAAATATTCAGATGCCTCCTCTTGAGTTGGCATCCTGGCAGCCTTCTCCTTCTTTGCCTTCTCCTTCTTCTCCTGAGCTTGAACTGATGATGGGTCATTCTCATTCATGACAACCTCATTTTCCTCAAAGTCTGGATAAAGTGGAAAATGTTCCTTATCCAATTGATATTTCCCTGTGCCCATCTTTGAGTTTATCAATTCCTGAATCTGAGGGGCATATCCACAGCTCCTCTTCTGATCTGCTGCAGTCCTCTTAATGGTTTCAATCATTAGGCTCATGACTTTAAACTTTTGTGGCACATCAAACACATGCAACATGTTGATGGCATGCCCTCTGATCATGTTCTGGTCACCAGACTTGGGCAACAGAGTGTGCCTCAGAATCCAATTGATAGTGGGCAGCCCTGACAGCAGAAAGTGGACTGATCCAAACTTGTGTGTCTCAACTGCCTTGTCTGGGATCTCCTTGTACATGTGAGCCATGGAATTGTGATCCATCTTCTTTTTTGCATAGATATCTAGGTCATCCTCATTTTCCTTAGGGGCATTTATCAGACTTGCCCATTCTTCTATAGTGGATTGGTACCTTGTACCTTCAGACATCCAAACAATTCTTCCATCTGGGTAAAAGTGTGCAGTGGAGTAGAATTGCATGATAAGTTCATCATTCCAGTTGGTGAGCTTTTGCCCAACATAATCTGTAACTCCACAAACAACAAAACTGTCTTGCACTCCAGGATAGTGCTCTTCATTTTCCTTGATGTAGGTCCAATCGACCCACCTCATGTCACAAACTATAGGCTTCTTGTCCAACAAGATTGTCTCATAGAAGTCCTGCTGTTTCTTTGTATGGAACCTGTAATCGACAGTAGTCCTTCTCCTTGTGGCATATGGATCTGTCAGCCTCCATAGCCTCAATCCTGAGTCTCTTCTGATGTTCATGTCCTCAGCCACAGGATGGGCATCATTGTGGTCTGGTATCTTGGGCTTGAGCTTCCTTAGGACCTGTCCTTCTTCATCTTCTTCCTCAGCAACCTCAGGCACTGGGGCCTTGTTCTTCTCAGCAGCTGGAATACTCCTAGTATTCCTCTTTGGTGCAGGCTTGGCCTTGGGGGCAGCTTTGGGTGCTTCCTTGGGCTTAGATGTTGCAGCACCTGACCTTATAGCATCACCCATAAGCTTAGGTGCCTTAGGTGCTGGTGCAGCAACCTCTTCCTCTTCTTCAGAATCTCTTCTCATTGAGGGCTTTCCAAGAACCTGGGCAGTTGTGGTTCTTGCTCTCTTCTTCTTGTCCTGAGCACCTTCATCCTCTGATTCAATTGTAAACTTCATTGTCTCTCCAGTGGGAACTTTCTGAGATTTGGAAGTTGTGACTTTCTTTGCAGGTGCCTCTTTAGGTTCAGTCTGTTCTGGCACTTGAGTGGACCTTCTGGCCTTGGGCATTGGTGTCCTCTTGGCAGGAACTTTCCTGTTTAGTCCAGGCTTGGTATTCTTTGCTGAGCCATATTCCTTCTTGAGCACTACTTTCTTGGAAGTAGCCTCATCTTCTTCAGCTTTGTAGTCTTCATCCTCTGAGTCTGAGGTTCTCTTCCTCCTTTCCTGGTAGCAGCCTTGGGCAGGTTGCTAAGAGTGCTTCTGCTCCCTTCATCTGTAGAGCTTGAGGGACTAGTGCCCTCACTCATGTCAATCTGCTCTTCTGACCTGTTTTGGCTGTCACTCTGGTCTGACATGCTGCAAAAAGCTGACTGCTGACCCTGTGAAGAGGTATAGATGAGATAGAATGGATGAGCATCACAAAATGCAGAGATTTTTGCAAAAGAATGATTCAAAAGTTCAGTTTTAGTTTTCCATAGAAAGCATTTCGGGTCAACCGATTTTCAAACTCGGTGATACCGAAGCAGTTTTGGAACCTAAACTGATGAACTCGGTTGGACCGAGTCACAGTTCGGTTGCACCGAGACTGCTAGGGTTTCACAGAATCCTAAAATCGGTTGCACCGATTAGTAATTCTCGGTCAGACCGAGAGTCACTAGTGCAATGGCATAAGCCAAATCGGTGACACCGAGTTTTTCAACTCGGTGGGTCCGAGATGGTTTCGGCGGAAACCTAACCCTAAAATTTTGAATTTCATCTAATCTACGGACTACTTTGGCTGGATAGGATTGTTTCAATTGTGGCAAGATTCAATAAGAATACAATGTGCTAGGAATCAGACGAGGATAGCACACAGATTGAGTCCATACCCTATCCTGGCGATGAACTCGCTACGGCGGCAACGGCGGGGGCGAAATCCGTTGACGGCGGCGGAGACCAGCTACTGGAGGCGGCTGGCGACGAGGAGACGATCCGGAGACCTTCGATGGCAGAGCGAGCTATTGCGCGGGCGAAAGAGGTTCGGAGAAATTTCCAAATTTTTGCCCGTGACTATATATAGCCCGACCCTGTCGGTGTGACCGAGTGGAATGACTCGGTGGCACCGAGATGCATAACTGTGTACAGTTACAGCAAATCGGTGTGACCGAAAAGTTCAAATCGGTTGCACCAAGATTGAAAACTCTGATCAACTTAATGATCTCGGTAGGACCGAAATGGAGGAATCGGTCAGACCGAGAGTCACAAAGAGGTTTTGGAAGTTTAAGTCTATGACGAATCGGGGACTCCGAGTGCTCCTCACACAGAGTGGTTCGAATCTGACTTGATCAAATTTTGTGATGTAGCATGAATAGAGTTTGAGACGAGAAAAGCATAGATAGCTAGAGAAAGTTCTTAGGCATTCTTGTCCATCCACTTGGCAAAAAGAAAAGAAGCCAACCAATCAAAACAACAAGTGGATGTCCTTGAATGAGTGAAATAAGCAGCAACATGCTCACACAATAAGATGGCAAATGAAATATGTGGCAAAGCATGCACAACCAATTCTAGCATCTATCAAACAATTGGCGATGACTAGGTCATCTATATATGAGTATATTGACTTAGGAGTCAAATGATAACATTTGATCATAGGTCATACTCATCGTTTAAGCTCAAGTGGGGTTACCACTTTTACATAATGCATTGATGTGTTCACACCATTAGAGTTGCTTTGACTCAATTCTTAGAGTTAAGCTCCCCCTAGATGTGAGATTCCCCCTTAGAGGGATGAACTAACCTTGGGTTTTGTCAATGATGACTTCATGTAGGTGTTGAAGATGTGGATGCTCAATGTTGATGTAGATCATTTGGAGCAATCCTTTGGAGTGAGTTGCACTTTCAACCTACCTACATGGGTTAGTCCCACAAGGAACAAACAAGAATATCCATAGACATAGAGTGATGCACACACAAGATGATGTCCATGAAATCATTAGGTTACCTTGTCCCTTGCCTTACCAACATGAGGGTTTTTGACTCTTTGAACTAGTGCAAGATGTGGAAGTTGATTGCACTTGTTCTTGCCATAATGATATGAGTGAAGAATGTTGGCGGAGTCACCCTCAAGAACTCTCTAGTTCTTCTTCTTCGGGATCCACATCATCTTGATGGGAATCCTTGGAGTTGTGGTTGTACTTGATTAAGTAGAACTTGACGTAGTCTTGGGAACCCACTTGAACGAGGCTTTAGGTGCTTCTTCAAATGCAGTAATCTCTTCTTGAAGCTTGTCCTTGCCTTTGTTCTTGTGGTCTTGTGGTGGAAGATCATCTTGAGCTTGTGTTCCCTTGAAGGAAGTAGGATCATACTTCTCTTGTTGAGGAACAAACTTTGTCTTGGGGTATTGATCTTCTTACCACTCAACTCCATTGGCATTGAACTTTCATTCAAAACCAACACCTTGATTCTTCCGGTGCCTTCCTTGCTTGCGTACAATTTCCTCGAATTGCTTACTCCCGACAAGGCTCTTGTAAACACCTTTCTCTATAATTCCCTTCAATAAGCTATTTTCTTGCTCAAGTGTAACTTGGCTAAGAGAATCATTAGTGGAATCAAGAGAACTACTAGAAGCAACAATATTGGATTTGACATTATTATTGTTACTACTAGAGGAAGTATCTTTCTTGTACTTGTTACTAGACTTGACTTGAGGCATGTAAGTAGATAAGAGTAAACGCTTGGCAATGTAAGAAGAACTTTTCTTACGGAGATCATCATTGATTCCTTTTAAGAACTCATGCTCTTGCTCAAGATTGAGCTTTTCAAAGCATAACTTCTCATGAGCCCTTAAAAGTTCTCGATGATCTTCAAAGATAGTTTCGTGAGCCAACTTAAGAGTGTTTAGTTCTTTAGTTAGAAGCTCAATCTTCTCCTTATCATTGTCATTCGTTTTATCTTGATTAGCATGATTAATTGACGTTTCATCATAGTATTCATCACTAGAGTTGTCAACAAGTAAATCAGCATCCACAAGCAAGTCATCTTCATCACTATTGAAATCAACATACTCAGGATGTGTTACCTTTGGACCTTTGGCCATGAAGCATCTTCCAATTCCTTCATTTGGTGAATCAAATATGTCGTAGGAGGTGGTTGACACAAGTGCTAGACCGGCAACACCTTCATCTTGAGTATATTCGGAGTCGGAGTGATAGCTTCTCTCGGAGTGATTATCGGAGTCGGAGTCGGATACCCATTCACCAACATGAGCTTGATGTCTTTGTTTTGTGTAGCTCCTTGATGACTTGTCCTTCCTTTCCGAATCCTTGCTTCTCCATGAGGGTCTTCGTTCATAACGATCATCTCTACTCCTCCTCTCTCTTGGTGGTGATTCTTCTCTTTTGCTTCTTCTTCTTGGAGAATCTTCTCTTCTTTTGTAAGGTGCCGTACACTCATTGGAATAGTGTCCGGGTCTCCCACAATTGTAGAAATTGCTCTCTCGACTAGAAGATCTTTTTTCATTGTAAGACCTTGACTTGGAGCTTCTTTCTTTGCTTCTACTCTTGTAGAATTTGTTGAAGTTCTTCACCATTAAGCTCAATTCTTCATTGAAGGTTTGTTTCTCACTTGATGATGTGGGGGCTTCACTTGAGGCTTTGTAAGCACCACTTGACTTGTTGTGAAGTTCCTCCTTATCCTTGAGTGACATCTCATGAGCAACAATTCTTCCAATGACTTCTGTTGGCTTGAGATCTTTGTAGTTTGGCATCATTTGAATCAATGTGCACACAGTGTCATACTTTCCATCCAATGCTCTTAGGATCTTCTTGATGATGAATTTGTCGGTCATTTCTTCACTCCCTAAGCCGGCAATCTCATTTGTGATAAGAGCAATCCTAGAGTACATTTCAGCGACACCTTCACCATCCTTCATTTTGAACTTGTCAAGCTGACTTTGGAGCACATCCAACTTGGATTCCTTGACGGATTCGGTACCTTCATGCATATCAATCAAAGTATCCCAAATTTCCTTTGCATTCTCAAGACGGCTAATTTTGTTGAATTCTTCAGGGCACAATCCGTTGAAGATGATATCACAAGCTTGAGCGTTGTATTGCAGCATCTTCAATTCTTCCGCATTAGCTTCACGGTTTGGTTCTCTCCCATCAAAGAATTCACCTTGCAAGGCAATACAAATAATTTCCCAAACAGCGGGGTTATGTCCGAGAATATGCATTTTCATCTTATGCTTCCAACTAGCAAAATTAGTACCATCAAAGTAAGGACCTCTACGGTGATAATTTCCCTCGCTAGACGCCATACTCTCCTAGGTTGTGAAACCAAGGCTATGACCACCAAAAGCTATGGAAATCAAAGCAAATGGAGACCAAAGCTCTGATACCACTTGTAGGACCTTGAAGTATGTCTAGAGGGGGGGTGATTAGACTACTTGACCAATTAAAAACTTAACCTTTTCCCAATTTTAGAGTTTGGCAGATTTTAGCTACTTTAGGACAAGTCAAGCAATAATCACACTATTCAAGCAAGCATGCAAAGAGTATATAGGCAGCGGAAAATAAAGCATGCAACTTGCAAGAAAGTAAAGGGAAGGGTTCGGAGGATTCAAACGCAATTGGAGACACGGATGTTTTTGGCGTGGTTCCGATAGGTGGTGCTATCGTACATCCACGTTGATGGAGACTTCAACCCACGAAGGGTAACGGCTGCGCGAGTCCACGGAGGGCTCCACCCATGAAGGGTCCACGAAGAAGCAACCTTGTCTATCCCAACATGGCCGTCGCCCATGAAGGACTTGCCTCACTAGCGGTAGATCTTCACGAAGTAGGCGATCTCCTTGCCCTTACAAACTCCTTGGTTCAACTCCACAATCTTGTCGGAGGCTCCCAAGTGACACCTAGCCAATCTAGGAGACACCACTCTCCAAGAAGTAACAAATGGTGCGTTGATGATGAACTCCTTGCTCTTGCGCTTCAAATGATAGTCTCCCCAACACTCAACTCTCTCTCATAGGTTTTGGATCTGGTGGAAAGAAGATTTGAGTGGAAAGCAACTTGGGGAAGGCTAGAGATCAAGATTCATATGGTAGGAATGGAATATCTTGGCCTCAACACATGAGTAGGTGGTTCTCTCTCAGAAATGGTAAGTTTGAAGTGTAGGTTCGTTTTGATGGCTCTCTCCATGAATGAAGAGGAGGTGGAGGGGTATATATAGCCTCCACATAAAATCTAACCATTACACACAATTTACCAAACTCGGTGGGACCGATTCAATAGACTCGGCCGGACCGATTTAGTAAACCTAGTGACCGTTAGTGATTTTCGGTGGGACTGACATGCATCTCGGTGAGACTGATTCGGTTAGGGTTAGGGCATAACATAATCTCGGTAAGACCGATTACACAAACTCGGTGAGACCGATTTGGTAATAAGCTTTCCAGAGAGTTGGCGAGATAAACTCGGTGGGACTGATTTGCTCTTTTCGGTGAGACCGAAATGTTACAAAAGGGAAACAGAGAGTTTACATTGCAATCTCGGTGGGACCGATCGCTCACTTCGGTTAGACCGAAACGTTATGAAGGGAAACAGAGAGATTACAATCCCATCTTGGTGAGACCGAGATCCCTATCGGTAAGACCGACTTGCTTAGGTTTTGTGGCAGTGGCTATGACTTTTGGAATCGGTGGCGCCGGATAGGAAGAATCGGTGTGACCGATTTTGGCTTTGGGTTTAGGTCATTCGTGGATGTGGGAAAGTAGCTGAGGGTTTTGGAGCATATCACGAAGCACATGAAGCAAGAGGCTCATTAAGCAACACCTAATACCTCCTTGATAGTATTGGCTTTTCCTATAGACTCTATGTGATCTTGGATCACTAAAATATAAAATGAAGAGTCTTGAGCTTTTGAGCTTGAGCCAATCCATTGTCCTTAGTATTTTGAGGGATCCACTTTCATCATCCATGCCATGCCATTCATTGAGCTTTCCTGAAATAATAGTCTTGGAATAGCATTATCTCAATGAGCTATATGTTGTTACAAATTACCAAAACCACCTAGGGATAGTTGCACTTTCAGCACCACGTCCGCAACAAGTAGACCGACTCCTTCCTGCATCTACTACTATTACTCCACACATCGAAAGACTCCTGCCTGCATCTAGAGTATTAAGTTCATAAATAACAGAGTAACGCATTAAGCAAGATGACATGATGTAGAGGGATAAACTCAAGCAATATGATATAAACCCCATCTTTTTATCCTCAATGGCAACAATACAATACGTGCCTTGCAACTCTTTCTGTCACTGGGTAAGGACACCGCAGGATTGAACCCAAAGCTAAGCACTTCTCCCATGGCAAGAAAGATCAATCTAGTAGGCCAAACCAAACTAATAATTCGAAGAGACTTGCAAAGATAACTCAATCATACATAAAAGAATTCAGAGGAGATTCAAATATTTCTCATAGATAAACTTGATCATAAACCCACAATTCATCGGATTTCGACAAACACACCGCAAAAAGAGTTTACATCAAATAGATCTCCACAAGAGAGGAAGAGAACATTGTATTGAGATCCAAAAAGAGAGAAGAAGCCATCTAGCTAATAACTATGGACCCGAAGGTCTGTGGTAAACTACTCACAACTCATCAGAGGGGCTATGGTGTTGATGTAGAAGCTCTCCATGGTCGATTCCCCCTCCGGCGGAGCGCCGGCGAAGGCTCCAAGATGGGATCTCGAGCATACAGAAGGTTACGGTGGTGGAAATTGTGTTTCGTTGGCTCCCTGGATGTTTTCGGGGTACGTAGGCTTATATAGGAGGAAGAAGTACGTTGGTATATGCCCGAGGGGCCCACGAGACAGGGGGGCGCGCCCTGTAGGGGTGGGCGCGCCCTCCCCTCTCGTGGCCGCCTTGGCTGCTTCCTGACTTGCACTCCAAGTCCTCTGGATCACGTTCGTTCCAAAAATCACGCTCCCGAAGGTTTCATTCCGGTTGGACTCCGTTTGATATTCCTTTTCTTCGAAATACTGAAATAGGCAAAAAAAACAGCAATACGGGGTAGGCCTCCGGTTAGTAGGTTAGTCCCAAAAATGATATAAATGTGTAAAATAAAGCCCATAAACATCCAAAAGGGGTAATATAATAGCATGGAACAATCAAAAATTATAGATACGGTTGAGACGTATCATGTTTCTCCCCCTCTACTCTCGTGTGATGAATTGAGTTTCCCTCTTGAAGTTATCTTATCGGATTGAGTCTTTGATTTGAGAACACTTGATGTATGTCTTGCCGTGTTTATCTATGGTGACAATGGGATATCACGTGCCACTTGATGTATGTTTTGGTGACCAACTTGCGGGTTCCGCCCATGAACCTATGCATAGGGGTTGGCACACGTTTTCTTGACTCTCCGGTAGAAACTTTGGGGCGCTCTTTGAAGTACTTTGTGTTGGTTGGATGAATCTGAGATTGTGTGATGCACATCGTATAATCATGCCCATGGATACTTGAGGTGAAAATGGAGTATCTAGGTGACATTAGGGTTTTGGTTGATTTGTGTCTTAAGGTGTTATTCTAGTACAAACTCTTTAATAGATCGATCCGAAAGAATTACTTTGAGGTGGTTTCGTACCCTACCATAATCTCTACGTTTGTTCTCCGCTATTAGTGGCTTTGGAGTGACTCTTTGTTGCATGTTGAGGGCTTGTTATATGATCTATCTATGTTATTATTGTTGAGAGAACTTGCACTAGTGAAAGTATGAACCTAGGCCTTGTTTCCTACCATTGCAATACCGTTTACGCTCACTTTTATCATTAGTTACCTTGCTGTTTTTATATTTTCATATTACAAAAACCCATATCTACTATCCATATTGCACTTGTATCACCATCTCTTCGCTGAACTAGTGCACCTATACAATTTACCATTGTATTGGGTGTGTTGGGGACACAATAGACTCTTTGTTATTTGGTTGCAGGGTTGTTTGAGAGAGACCATCTTCATCCTACGCCTCCCACGGATTGATAAACCTTAGGTCATCCACTTGAGGGAAATTTGCTACTATCCTACAAACTTGTGCACTTGCAGGCCCAACAACGTCTACAAGAAGAAGGTTGCGTAGTAGACATCAGCGTGTCGAGATTGTGCCAGTAGTCCAAGTCCCAGAAAATAGACCTCGTCTTCCATACCTTCAACAACAACTCTTGCGCCTTTTTCATCATCTTTCCTGCCGCGGGGCACTATTCCCAGTTTTTCAACAGCTCATCGATTTTGGCGCCGCTCCGCTTACGTGGAGGTCCTCGATGCTCAGCCTCACCATTGAATAGATCTCCATGGTTTCTCCACGGGTCGTCCTTCTCGAGCCATCTTCGATGCCCCATGTACAAGATTTTCCCAGACCCACCATCTTTCCTTGACGTTAGCTGTTGAGACGTCGTATTATCCATGCACCGCATGCATCCGTAACATCCATGGCACACCTGGCCTGCGACATATCAATAACCGAGATAGTCATCCACCATCATGATCAACGCGGCTCTCATATAGAAATACTCGCCTTTGCTGGTGTCCCATGTCTTGGCTGGTGTTTTCTGTGTCTAACTCCTCTTGAAGTAGACCCAGATATAGATTAATATTATTTCCCGGTTGTTTTGGCCCTTGAATCAGCATGCTCATGTGTATGTACTTCAACTTCATGCACAACCAGGGGGAGGTTATACATCCATGCAAACACGGGCCATGTGCTATGGTTGGTGTTCTGGTTGCCAAATGGATTCATGCCATCGGTACACGCGCCGAGCACGATGTTCGTTGCATCACATGTGAAATACCAATATTCGCTGTTGAACGCTCTCCACTGGCTTCCATCCATGATGTGTCTCAGCTTCAGATCATCTCCATCATCGGGCTTCTTCCTCTCAGCGTGCCAGCGCATGACCTTTGCTTCCTTGGAATCTACGAAATACCGCTGTAGAAGGGGAGTCATCGGTAAGTACCGTACAACTTTCTGGGGAGATTGCTTCTCGGCCTTCTTGTATCGAGAAGCATTGCACACCGGATAGATTGTTTTTTCCGCGTGCTCCTTCCGATAAATTATGCAATCGTTGATGCATGCATGGTATCTAATGTGCGGCAGATCAGGAGGGCACACGATCTTATTGGCCTCATCCATGCTAGTAGGACATGGATTCCCCGTAAGAAGAACATCCTTTAGGTACTTGATAAGCTCATCGAGGCTAGTGTCGATCCATTTGTTTTTAGCCTTCATCTTCAGGAGTTCGAGCGTGAAACTCAAGCGGGTCACCTCGGGATTGCAACCATGATACAATGGAGTGTTGGAGTCTACCACTAGTTGCTGCAGCTTGGCCTCCTCTCTAGAAGCAGCTCTCTCAGTACTCGTCTCCTTGCGAAGCAGAGCTTGGACATGAGGGCCCGCATGATTGAACTTAGTACCGACAAATTTTGCGGCATGGAGTCCATGTTTTCTCCGCCGCCATGTCTAGCCCCTTCTCTGCCACCATGTCCGGCCCCTTCTCCGCCGCCATGTCCGGCCTCTTCCCCGCCACCATGTTCGGCCCCTTCTCCACCGCCATTATCGATCATCTCTTCATCTTGCCCCGTGTCATCATTGCCTGCCCTGTCGGCGCCCTCAACATCATCATCCTCATCTTCAATTATCCACCGAGTATAGCCATCCATGAAACCAATCATGAGCAGGTGTGCCATCGCATCATAAGGGTCGAGCCAAACTCCTCCTTTCCATCTTCGACACGGACATAAAACCTCTGTCAGGTTATTTTCGTTCATGTCCTGCACCGCCGACCGCAACCACCTGTCCACTACCATTCCACTGACCATCATGAATGCCTTCATGGTAATAATAAACAAATTGATTATAAAAATGCATGCATGCATCAAAGTCATACAAAAATTCGGCATGACCTTCCCTAAAAATAGGACATATAGAGTTTTCCCGGAATTCGCGGAAACAGAAATAAATCGACATTTCGGCAAAATATAGGCAACTCACAAGCACAATTCAGCGGCAAATCATGTCACACACACAATTTCCATCATATCATCCGATTATGTCATATCGCATACGCATATTTCTATTCTTGCAAAAGCTTAATTTTTAAATCACCTATCTCAAGATCGAGCACGGTGATGATGTTGTCGATAGGTGTTGCGACACACACCTATGGAATGATCAAAAGTGGAAAAAGCTCTTCTTGACAAGGCTATAGATCTACTTAGGGAGGTACATAGGTCACTTCACTAAATGCTAGCTAGATCTACCTAGCTAGCTAGTTTGGGAGGAGAGAAGTTCAACTAGTAGAGCGGGAAGGAAAAAGAGAAAGAAGATGCATTAATGGAGGTGGTGTAGTTAGCTAGGAGTAATGAAGAGAGAGAAAGATAGGTAGAAGGAGAGTAATGGGGGAGAAGTAGTGAGGAAGAAGCAAAGTGATGGAGAGAGGAGGTGGGAGGGGAAAGTGAAGCAAGAGAGGATGGGGGAGGAGGAGAGGGGGAGGGAAAAGGTGATATGGTTGCGGTTTAGCAGTAGCGCTGGTGGTAAAATGCGCTACTACTAACATGATAGCAGTAGCGACCTCCTGGCAGACGTGCTACTGCTAAGTGGGGCCCGCCATGTGGCCAGGTTCAAAATTAGCAGTAGCGATGGGAAGAAAAAGCGCGCTACTACTGTCGGTGTCAAAACCGGCAGATCTCGGGTAGGAGGTCCCGATCTGTGCGTCTAGGCTGATGGTAACAGGAAGCAAGGGACACAATGTTTACCCAGGTTCGGGCCCTCTTGATGGAGGTAAAACCCTACTTCCTGCTTGATTAATATTGAAGATATGGGTAGTACAAGAGTAGATCTACCACGAGATCGTAGAGGCTAAACCCTAAGAGCTAGCCTATGATGGTATGATTGTAATTGTGATCGGCCTTCTAAGGACCAACCTCTCCGGTTTATATAGACACCAGAGAGGGCTAGGGTTTACATGGAATCGGTTACAAGGAAGGAAATACAACATCCGAACCGCCAAGCTTGCCTTCCACGCTAAGGAGAGTTCTATCTGGACACAGGACGAAGTCTTGAGTCTTGTATCTTCACGCTTCAATAGTTCGGACGATGTATTCAGTCCGGCTGTCCGGATACCCCCTAATCCAGGACTCCCTCAACTACTATCACATCAGTAGTAACACGGTTACCGTGGGCGCGCTACTGCTAAACCTAGCGTGGCAGGAATGGTCGGCCAATTCTAGTAGTATCATGGTTCTACCGAGCCGCGCTACTGCTAAGCTGGTAGCAGTAGCGCCTGTTAGTTGCAGATGCTACTGCTAATTAGCAGCAGCGCCCCTTTTTGACCAGCGCTACTGCTAAGTTTCTTTGTATAAGGTTTTCCCTAGTAGTGAGTTACTGCTGGACAGGTGGGGCCCTGTGATTTGACTTGCCATTATCATTTTAACTGCGGTGCTACGACCGGCGTGAGTCTCTTGATTCCTGACCACCTCCATGGTATACAGGTGCCTCTCCGAATGCTCCACCATGTACAGGTGCTAAGCCTGCCACATAGGCATAAAGTCTAATGTGGCAAGTTCATTAAGAAGAGAGAGACTAGTTTGGTGATCCCAGGAAGAAACGGTGCTAAGCGCATGTACCTAGGTGAAAAGAAAATTTTGAGTCTATAGCTAATTAAATGAAGTAAGCTTAGCAACAAAAAACTAAGCACCTATGCATTGGGGACTTGAAATTCTAAGCCATTTAATGCCCTCAGCACCTCATCTAAGCACCATTTCACTGGAAGAGGTCACTCCTTGGCAAATGCAATAAATACTATGAAGAAAGTGAAAGTGCAACTATCCCTGGGTGGTTTTGGTAATGATTAACAACATATAGCTCATTGAACTAATGATATTTCAAGATGAATATTTCAGGAAAGTTCAGTGATTGGCATGGCATAGATTAGGAAAGTGGACCCCTCAAAATGCTAAGGACAAAGGATTGGATCAAGCTCTAAAGCTCAAGACTCTACATTTTACTTTTAGTGATCCAAGATCATATTGAGTCTATAGGAAAGCTAATACTATTAAAAGGGGATGAGCTGTTGCTTAATGGCTTGCTTGCTCAAAATGCTTAGTGATGTGCTCCAAAAGCCCTCAACCACTTTCTCATATCCACATATGTCCAAAACCAAAAGTCAAACTCGGCCCCGCCGATTTGATCCATCCGGCGCCACCGAGTTCATTTGACATAGCCACTGCCAGAAACCCTAGTCACTTCGGACTCACCGATAGGGATCTCGGTATCACCGAGATGGGATTGCAAACTTCATGTTTCCCTTCGTAACGTTTCACTCCAACTGAAATGAGCGATTGGTCCCACCGATTTCGCAATGCAAACTCCATGTTTCCTTTTAATAATGTTTCGGTCCCACCGAGATGAGCGAATCAGTCCCACCGAGTTTGCCTGACCAACTCTTTGGTTAGCTTATTACCAAAGTCGGTCCCACCGAGTTTGTGTAATCGGTCCAACTGAGATTATGTTATGCCCTAACCCTAACAAAATTGGTCCCACCAAGTTCACGTGTCGGTTCCACCAAAATGCCTAACAGTCACATTATGAACTAAATCGGTCTGACCGAGTTTTCTGACTCGGTTCCACCGAGTTTTGTAAATTGTGTGTACGGTTAGATTTTTTGTGGAGGATATATATACCCCTCCACCCTCTCATCATTTGTGAGGAAAGCCATCAGAACATGCCTACACTTCCATCATTCATTTTCTAAGAGAGAACCACCTACTCATGTGTCGAAGCCAAGATATTCCATTCCAACTATATGAATCTTGGTCTCTAGCCTTCCCCAAGTTTCTTTCCACTCAAATCATCTTTCCACCATATCCAATCCTATGGGAGAGAGTTGAGTGTTGGGGAGACTATCATTGAAGCACAAGAGCAAGGAGTTCATCAACAACACACCATCTATTACCTGTTGGAGAGTGGTGTCTCCTAGATTGGTTAGGTGTCACTTGGGAGCCTCCGTCAAGATTGTGGAGTTGAACCAAGGAGTTTGTACGGGCAAGGAGATCGCCTACTTCATGAAGATCTATCATAGTGAGGCAAGTCCTTCATGGGCAATGGCCGTGGTGGGATAGACAAGGTTGCTTCTTCATGGACCCTTCGTGGGTGGAGCCCTCCATGGACTCGCACAGCCGTTACCCTTCATGGGTTGAAGTCTCCATCAACATGGATGTACGATAGCACCACCTATCGGAACCACTCCAAAAATCTCCGTGTCAACATTGCGTTTGCTCCCTCCAAACTCCTCCCCTTTACCTTCATATGCAATGATCTACATTCCGCTGCTATACTCTTAGAATTGCATGTGTAGGTTGATTACTTGACTTGTGCTAAGTTTTTAAAATCTGCCAAGAACTAAAATTGGGAAAAGGTTAAGTTTTTATTTGGTGAAGTAGTCTAATCACCCCCCTCTAGACATACTTTCGATCCTACAAGTGGTATCAGAGCTACGGTCTCCATTTGCCTTGATTTCCATAGCTTTTGGTGATCATAGCCTTGGTTTCACAACCTAGATAGTATGGCGTCTAGCGAGGGAAATTACCACCATAGAAGTCCTTACTTTGATGGTACTAATTATGCTAGTTGGAAGCATAAGATGAAGATGCATATTCTTGGACATAACCCCGCCATTTGGGCTATTGTGTGTATTGGCTTGCAAGGTGAATTTCGATGGGAGAGAACCGAACCGAGAAGCTACCGCGGAAGAGTTGAAGATGCTGCAATACAATGCTCAAGCTTGTGACATTCGCTTCAACGGATTGTGCCCCGAAGAATTCAACAAAATCAGCCACCTTGAGAATGCAAAGGAAATTTGGGATACATTGACTGATATGCACGAAGGTACGGACTCCGTCAAGGAATACAAATTGGATGTGCTTCAAAGTCATCTTGACAAGTTCAAAATGAAGGATGGTGAATGTGTCGCTGAAATGTACTCTAGGCTTGCTCTCATCACAATTGAGATTGTTGGATTAGGAAGTGAAGAGATCACTGATAGATTCATCATCAAGAAGATCCTAAGAGCCTTGGATGGAAAATATGATACCGTGTGCACATTGATCCAAATGATGCCAAATTACAAAGATCTCAAGCCAACAGAATTCATTGAAAGCATTGTTTCTCATGAGATGTCACTCAAGGATAAGGAAGAACTTCAGAACAAGTCAAGTGGTGCTTACAAAGCCTCATGTGATGCTCCTACATCATCAAGTGAGAAACAAACCTTCAATGAAGAATTGAGCCTAATGGTGAAGAACTTCAACAAACTCTACAAGAGTAGAAGCAAGGAAAGAAGTTCCAAGTCAAGGTCCTACAATGACAAAAGATCTTTGAGTCGTGATCGTAATTGCTACAATTGAGGAAGACCCGGACACTACTCCAATGAGTGTACGGCTCCCGACAAAAGGAGAGAAGATTCACCTAAAAGAAGAAGTAGAAGAGAAGAATCACCACCAAGAGAGAGAAGGAGTAGAGATGATCATTATGAACGAAGAACCTCCCAGAGAAGCAAGGATTCAGAAAGAAAGGACAAATCATCAAAGAGCTACACAAAGCAAAGACATCAAGCTCATGTTGGTGAATGGGTATCCGACTCCGACTCCGACCATCACTCTGAAAGAAGCTATCACTCCGACTCCGAATATACTCAAGATGAAGGTGTTGCCGGTCTAGCACTTGTGTCAACCAACTCCTACGACATATTTGACTCACCAAATGAAGGAATTGGAAGACGCTTCATGGCTAAAGGACCAAAGGTATCACACCCCGAGTATGTTGATTTCAATAGTGATGAAGATGATTTGTTAGGTGATGATGATTTGCTTGTTGACAACTCTAGTGAAGAATACTAAGATGAAACATCAATTAATCATGCTAATCAAGATAAAATGAATGACAATGATAAGGAGAAGATTGAGCGTCTAACTAAAGATCTAAACACTCTTAAGTTAGCTCATGAAACTACCTTGGAAGATCATCGAGAATTTTTAAAGATTCATGAGAAGTTACGCTTTGAAAAGCTCAATCTAGAGCAAGAGCATGAGTTTTTAAAGGCAATCAATGATGATCTTCGCAAGAAAAGTTCTTCTTACATTGCCAAGTGTTTACTCTTATCTACTTACATGCCACAAGTAAAATCTAGCAACAAAAGTAAGAAAGATTCTTCTTCTAGTAGTAACAATAATCATGCTAAATCCAATGTTGTTGCTTCTAGTAGTTATCTTGATTCCACTAACGATTCTCTTAGCCAAGTTACACTTGAGCAAGAAAATAGCTTGTTGAAGGGAATTATAGAGAAAGGTGTTTACAAGAGCCTTGCCAGAAGTAAGCAATTTGAGGAAATTGTACGAAAGCAAGGAAGGCACCGGAAGAATCAAGGTGTTGGTTTTGAACGAAAGTTCAATGCCAATGGAGTTGAGTGGGAAGAAGATCAATATCCTAGACGAAGTTTGTTCCTCAACAAGAGAAGTACGATCCTACTTCTTTCCAAGGGACACAAGCTCAAGATGATCTTCCACCACAAGACCACAAGCAAAAAGGCAAGGACAATCTTCAAGAGGAGATTGATGCATTTAAA
Source organism: Triticum aestivum (assembly GCF_018294505.1). Classification (NCBI taxonomy): domain Eukaryota; kingdom Viridiplantae; phylum Streptophyta; class Magnoliopsida; order Poales; family Poaceae; genus Triticum; species Triticum aestivum. The sequence continues at coordinate 380,396,071 of NC_057813.1, forward strand.
GAAGCTCCCAAGGCCTTGGTCAAGTGGGTTCCCAAGACTACATCAAGTTCTACTTCATCAAGTATGACTACAACCCCAAGGATTCCCATCAAGATGATGTGGATCCCGAAGAAGAAGAACTAAAGAGTTCTTGAGGGTGACTCCGCCAACACTTCACTCATATCACTTTGGCAAGAACAAGTGCAAACAACTTCCACATCTTGCACTAGTTCAAGGAGTCACAAACCCTCTTGTTGGTAATACAAGGGATAAGGTAACCTAATGCTTTCATGGACATCATCTTGTGTGTGCATCACTCTATGTCTATGGATATCCTTGTTTGTTCCTTGTGGGACTACCCCGTATAGGTATTGAAAGTGCAACTCACTCCAATGGATAGCTCCGAAATATCTACATCAACATTGAGCATCCACATCTTCAACACCTACATGAAGTCATTATCGACCAAACCCAAGGTTAGTTCATCCCTCTTAGGGGGATATCACATCTAGGGGGAGCTTTTACTCTAAGACTTGAGCTAAGGCAACTCTAATGGTGTGAACACAACAATGCTTTATGTAAAAGTGGTAACCCCCTTGTGCTTAAACAATGAGTATGACCTATGATCAAATGTTCTCATTTGACTCCTAAGTCAATATACTCATATATAGATGACCTAGTCATCGCAAATTGCTTGATAGATGCTAGAGTGATTGTGCATGCTTTGCCACATATTTCATTTGCCATTTTATTGTGTGAGCATGTTGGTTGCATATTTTACTCATTCAAGGACATCCACTTGTTGTTTTGATTGTTTGGCTCTTTCTCTTTTGCCAAATGGATGGACAAGAATGCCTAAGGACCTTCTCTAGCTATCTATGCTTTTCTCATCTCAAAATCTATTCATGCTACATCACAAAGTTTGATCAAGTCAGATTCAAACCACTCTATGTGAGGAGCACTCGGAGTCCCCGATTCGTTGTAGTCTTAAACTTCCAAAACCTCTTTGTGCATTTTGGTCCGACCGAGTCATCCATTTCAGTCAAACCAAGTTCACTAAGTTGATCTAGGTTTTCATCTCGGTGCAACCGATTTGAACACATTGGTCCGACCGAGTTGAAGCAACCGCTTGCAATTCTGCAATCTCGATGCCACTGAGTTGTTCCACTCGGTCACATCGATAGGGTTGGGGATATAAATACCCACGGGTGAGATTTTGGAAAATTCTTCAAAACCCCTCAGCCCGCGCGTGTCCTGCTCTACCTCCTCGGGTCACCGGATCGCCTCCTCGCCGCCAGCGACCTCCCACCGCTGGTTTCTACCGCCGTCGACGGAATCTCCTCCACCGTCGCCGCCGTAGCGAACAACCGCCGAACTAGGGTATGTGTTCGACCCCTTGTGCTGTTTATTTACCTCCGATTCCTAGCACGAGGACAATGCCATGATTCTTGCCACGAATGAAATCGACCTATCCAGCTAAATCTTCCTTAGGCTTAGTTCGATTCGAAAATTTTAGGGTTAGCTCTCCACCGAACTCATCTCGGACCGACTGAATCATAGAAATCGGTCTCACCAATTTGTCTTAGGCCATTGCACATGCGCTTTTCGGTCTGATCGAAAACTGCAAATCGGTGTGACCGAAATCAATTCTCTGTGACTCGGTGCCACCAAACTGTGACTCGGTCTGACCGAGTTCACTAGTTTAGGTTCCAAAAGTTTCTTCGGTATCACTGAGTTTATCAATTCGGTAGCTCCGAGATCATTTCTGTAGAGAACTAAAACTAAGTTTTTGACTCATTTCTTTTGCAAAATCTCTATACTTTGTGATTCTCATCTACTCTACCTCATCTATAATCTATTCACAGGGTTTGCTGTCAGTTTGCCTGCCAAGATGTCTGACCAAAGTGATAGCCAGAACAAGTCAGAAGAGCAAGTGCAAATGAGTGAGGGCACTAGTACCTCAAGCAGCTATGATGAGGGCAACAGGAGCACACCTAGTAACTTGCCCAAGGCAGCCACTAGAGCAAGGAAGAAGAGAACCTCAGATTCTGGAGATGAGGATTATGTTGCAGCTAAGGATGAAGCCATCTCAAAGAGGAAGGTGGTGAAGAAGGAGTTTGGCACTGCTGCATCTACAAAGCCAGGCATGAACAAGAAGGCACCGGCTAGGAGAATCCCAATATCCAAGCCAAGGAAAGTTTCCACAGGACAAACCATGAAATTCACAATTGAATCAGATGAAGATGAAGCAGCTGGTGATGACAAGAAGAAGAAGAGGGCAAGAACCACAACTACAAAAGTTCTTGGGAAGTCAACTATGGTGAGAGATCCATCTGATGATGAAGAGGAAGAGGAAGAGGATGCTGCACCAGCACCCAAATCCCAAAAGCTTATGGGAGATGCAATCAAGTCAGGGGCTGCTCCCAAGCCCAAATCTACTCCCAAAGCTGCTACCCCAGCCACCAAGTCTGCACCCAAGAGAAACACAAGAAACATCCCTGCTGAAGAGAAGAACAAGGCCCTAGTGCCTGAACCTGAAGAAGAAGAAGCTGAAGCCCGGGTGCTGAGAAAGCTCAAACCAAAGATCCCAGACCACAGTGACACTCATCCAGTGGCAGAGGACATGAGCATCAGGAAGGATGCAGGTCTGAGACTTTGGAGGAAAAGTGACCCTTATGCTGTGAGAAGGAGAACTGATGTGGATTACAGGTTCCACACTAAGGAACAGTAAGACTTCTATGAGACCATTCTGCTTGACAAGAAGCCAATTGTCTGTGACATGAGATGGGTTGACTGGACATACATCAGAGAGAATGAAGATCATTTCCCAGGTGTCTATGATATCTTCAAGGCTTGTGGAGTGGAAAAGTTTGTTGTCCAGAAGCTCATTAAGTGGAATGATGAGCTGATCATGCAATTCTACTCCACTGGTCACTTCTATCCAGATGGTAGGATAGTATGGATGTCTGAAGGTACTAGGTACCAATCAACTGTTGATGAATGGGCCAAGTTGATAAATGCCCTAGCAGCTCATGAGGATGACTTGGATGTGTATGCCAAGAAGAAGAAAGACCACAACTCAATGGCAAGTATGTACAAGGAAATTCCTGATGCAGCCCTGGAAACTCATATGTTGGGCTCAGTGAAGTTTCTGTTGTTTGGTCTGCCTACAATCAACACCATCCTAAGTCATACTCTGTTGCCCAAGTCTATAGATCACAGGATGATAAGAGGACATTCAATCAACTTGTTGCACATCTTTGATGTTCCTCAGAAATTCAAGGTGATGAGTTTGATTGTAGAAACAATCAGGAGGACAGCTGCTGATCAGAAGCGGTCTTGTGGCTATGCTCCACAAATTCAGGTGCTCATCAACTCAAAGATGGGCACAGGCACTTATTTGTTGGACAAGGAGCACTTACCTCTCAAGCCAGATTTTGAGGATAACACAGTGGTCATGGATGAGAATGATCCTTCATCAGTGCAAGCACATGAGAAGAGAGCAAAGGCAAGGGCAGAGAAAGCTGCAAAGATGCCAAGTGCACAAGAGGCATCTCAGCTATTATTGAAGAGCAAACAAGATCAACTTGGATTTCTGATCCAATCCACCTTGAGGATTGAGAAGGGCTTGTCCACCCTGACTCAGAATCAGGAGAGTTTGGAGAGAATCTTTGAGCAAAAATTCTATGATCTTAATGTAAAAGTAAGTGAGATTAAGTCAGTAGTTGAGCAGCTCCAGGATGAAGCAGAGGAGAAGAAGGGCAAGGCAACTACAGAAGCTTTTCAGTATGTGCCAAGAGGTCAGAGGTCTGCTGCGGTGCCAGTTCCGGATACACGAGCAACTACATCTGCACCAGCAGCCACAGCTTCAATGCCACCTCCAGCAGCCACTCCAGCAACTCTAGCTACATCAACTGAAGCCTTCGTTCTTGGAGTCATCACTACCCCACCTCATGGAGACCAAGCCTGAGAGACGCATAGCACTATGCATATTTGAACTTTTTGGTAACTTGTTGCCAAAGGGGGAGAAATATGTATAGACCATTGTTTTCGAGAGAGAGAGAGAGAGAGAGAGAGTGTGTGTGTGTGTGTGTGTGTTGCTTTTTTGTCTCTCTTGCACTTTATTTGGTTGAACTTTATTGTATGCTTGCTTGATACATTATGTCTTTTTGTGAGATACTTGGATGATCATGTGGTTGATCATATGCTACGTTAATGTGTGCTTGAATGATATTATCCCTTATATCCATTTATGACCATTCACTTTGCTTGGTGATGAGTGCATGCTTTTAATTGTTATCATTTTGAGTGCTCCACCAAGATGTATGTGACATGGAAGAGTGACCCATGATCCTAACAGATTGTGCATTTGCAGTCCAAAGCAAATTTTAAATAATGCACAAATTTAGGGGGAGCTCTTGCTTATCACATACTTCTCAAAGAGACGATCTATTTCAATCTTATTATCATTTGTCGAAGCTTTGATCTATATGTTGTCATTAATTACCAAAAAGGGGGAGATTGAAAGTGCAACTATCCCTGGGTGGTTTTGGTAATGATTAACAACATATAGCTCATTGAACTAATGCTATTTCAAGATGAATATTTCAGGAAAGTTCAATGATTGGCATGGCATAGATTAGGAATGTGGACCCCTCAAAATGCAAAGGACAAAGGATTGGCTCAAGCTCTAAAGCTCAAGACTCTACATTTTACTTTTAGTGATCCAAGATCACATTGAGTCTATAGGAAAGCCAATACTATTAGAAGGGGATGGGGTGTTGCTTAATTGCTTGCTTGCTCAAAATGCTTAGTGATATGATCCAAAAGCCCTCAACCACTTTCTCATATCCACATATGTCCCAAACCAAAAGTCAAACTCGGCCCCACCGATTTGATCCATCCGGCGCCACCGAGTTCATTTGACATAGCCACTGCCAGAAACCCTAGTCACTTCGGTCTCACCGATAGGGATCCCGGTCTCACCGAGATGGGATTGAAAACTTCATGTTTCCCTTCGTAACATTTCAGTCCAACCGAAATGAGCGATCGGTTCCACTGAGTTTGCAATGCGAACTCCTTGTTTCCTTTTCATAACGTTTCGGTCCCACCCAGATGAGCGAATCGGTCCCACGGAGTTTGCCTGACCAATTGGTTAGCTTATTACCAAAGTCGGTCCCACTGAGTTTGTGTAATCGGTCCAACCGCGATTATGTTATGCCCTAACCCTAACAAAATCGGTCCCACCGAGTTGATGTGTCGGTCCCACCAAAATGCCTCATGGTCACATTATGAACTAAATCGGTCCGACCGACTTTTTTGATTCGGTCCCACCGAGTTTGGTAAATTGTGTGTAATGGTTAGATTTTCTGTGAAGGCTATATATACCCCTCCACCCTCTCCTCATTCGTGAGGGAAGCCATCAGAACGTGCCTACACTTTCAGCATTCATTTTCTCAGAGAGACCCACATACTCATGTGTTGAGGCCAAGATATTCCATTCCAACCATATGGAATCTTGATCTCTAGCCTTCCCCAAGTTGCTTTCCACTTGAATCATCTTTCCACCATATCCAATCCTATGAGAGAGAGTTGAGTGTTGGGGAGACTATCAGTTGAAGCACAAGAGCAAGAGTTCATCAACAACACACCATCTATTACCTTTTGGAGAGTGGTGTCTCCTAGATTGGTTAGGTGTCACTTGGGAGCCTCCGTCAAGATTGTGGACTTGAACCAAGGAGTTTGTACGGGCAAGGAGATCGCCTACTTCATGAAGATCTACCCTAGTGAGGCAAGTCCTTCGTGGGCTATGGCCATGGTGGTATAGACAAGGTTGCTTCTTCGTGGACCCTTCGTGGGTGGAGCCCTCCGTGGACTCGCGTACCCGTTACCCTTTGTGGGTTGAAGTCTCCATCAACGTGGATGTACGATAACACCACCTATCGGAACCACGCCAAAAATCTCCATGTCAACATTGCGTTTGCTCCCTCCAAACTCCTCCCCTTTACCTTCATATGCAATGATTTACATTCCGCTGCTATACTCTTAGAATTGCATGTGTAGGTTGATTACTTGACTTGTGCTAAGTTGTTAAAATCTGCCAAGAACGAAAATTGGGAAAAGGTTAAGTTTTTATTTGGTCAAGTAGTCTAATCACCCCCCCCCCTCTAGACATACTTTTGATCCTACAGAAAGAGATGGAGAGAAGTAACAAAAATACTCTTATAGCTAACCTTGTTGTATGAGTGACTAAGTGGTGACTATGTATGGCATGCCAACATCAGATAGCCTAACGCACCTGGCTTGAGGAAGTAGTTTCATGCATGCGAAGTAGGCAAAAAAATGCTCATTTATACCCGTCTCAAATCTCCAAGGGCGCGACCGCGTGCGCGAGGCGACGGTCGTGGTAGGCACGACCATGATATGGGCTACTGACAGCCCTTGGATCTGAGATTGAATGGTCGCATGGTAAGTTGCCGAAACTTTGCAGAATAACCCTCTAGGATAGGATATTCACACATAGGTCTAGAATCACGCCATGCAACCGTTCGATCTCAGATCCAAGGGCTCTCGGAAGCTCGTATCATGGGAGCATAGAAAGCTTCGTATCACCTGTAATTTTCCCAACGCTTGATGTGCGAACACGCAGATGCATGAAGCCATTTAATTGGGCGTCTAGTAGACATGACATCTAATTGGGTCCCTATAGTACTGTTCATGAATCCATTTATCCACCGGGCAAGCCACTACCCTGTCGTTCGCATGCCCCACTCAGCATTTTTAGAGTCGGAAAACCGCTAGCAGTTCGCTCCTACTCGTCTCTGACCGTACTTTAACATTACGACAGTTCGCTCCTAGTCGTCCCGTCCTTTCACATTACAACAGTTCCACTAATCCTAACCCTCCTCCCAAATCCATGGCGTCGCAAATCTCCATGATCGGCGGTGAGTACAAGGTTGGAATCATCACCAGTGATGAGTTCGACGTCATCTACACCCGTTCTTCCGCGACGGTGAAAGGATGCCTTGCTCGCTTCGGACGCATGTTTGGAAAGTCAAAGGGTGATGAGTGGGTCGCTGGGCTAGATGTTGAGTACACCACAGTCATGGGAAAAGAGAAGAATCTAAAGGAGGAAGAGAAGAAGCCCACCGTGATCCAGGTTTGCATGCACAACTTGTGCTTGGTCTACCACATATGCCATGCCGACATTAAGTGTGAGGATTTTAAGAACTTCCTCGGGGGTGGCAAAGTCAAATTCATTTCTGTAGACTTTATGAATGACAAAGAAGTCCTTGGTCGGATATGCCTCATTGTAGGCCAGCCCTTCGACCTCCAGAGGAATGTGCTGGTGTCCTCTCGTCAGCCTTCAATGCTGACCCTGGCAGCAGCCATGGTTGATTCTTTGTATGGTAAACTGACAAAACCTCTGCCCAAGTTTCATCTTGCATGGTAGTGGAATGTACTAGATAGAGACCACATCAATTGCGCTGCAATGGATGCCTACCTTTGTTTCAATATCTACAAGGGTTGGATGAAGAGCAAGAGCAAAGTGTGCGGTTCAAACAGAGAAGTATCTACCAAGAGGAAGAGAGATAAGGATGAAGTCGAGCACATGGACGAGGAATCTGAGTAAGGTGGCAGTGTCGTTGCTCATGGTGGTTGTAATGCAGTGTCTACCAGATTAGTTGCTTTGTTTAATTTCAGGGTGCTTAGTTTTATTTGAGGGGTGTGTTGTGTTGAGCCCCCAACAGAACTATGTTATGTTCCTTCTGGTTACTTTAACTCTTCAGTACGTACATACTAGTATTTCTTATAGTTCATCTTCTAGTCGGTAGTACTACCACTCATTTCTTCACATTATATACATATAATATATATGGCCAACATCATATAGCCAGCAGTTTAGTTGTCAAAGAATTTCACAGTGCTTAGTTTAATTTGAGGGGTGTGTTGTGATGGACACCGTTGTTGTGACTCAACTCTCTTTTGCCATATTATAATGACATAAATACCTATGGACCAACATGCCAGCTCTCCCTCTATCTCACTACAGTATAATAAAGTGTGGGGCCTACTTGATCCCAACAACGTTCTTATTTTCCTATAAAATTATTCGCTTGGTTACTCCAGACAAACGGGGCAACACTTATCATTGTGAGATAGAGAGAATCGACATGTGGGTCTAGGCTTATTTTTGTCACATAACATGGTCAACGAGTTTGACGTGAAAATAACAATGTCTAATGGCATTTTTTAGCAAACATCCAATGGAACAATGGCATTTTTGAGGTATCTAATTGCATTTTTGAGCAAGAATTTCACGGATCGATGGAATTTTTGAATAGTTGTAACTTCTAATGGCAAAACTGAGTAGTGAGACACAACTAGTGGCATAAATAATAAAAACCCAATAATTAAATAGGTATGCTAATTTCTTTAATAGAATTTAGCACCTCATCTAAGCACGTACTAGCTTTTTTAATAGTACTATATGCATAATTTGGCGATGAGCACTCTCTATATGTACCACTTTTTTTCTTTAATTTCATCTTGTTAGTTTTGTTCCATGGCGCAATCCATCGATACTACTACTGTACAAAAGTATACATACAAAAGGCTAGAGGACGGGGCAGTCTCGCTTGGTCGCTTTCACGAGAGGTGAGGGCCTTTGTGATTTGACGGCTCATTACTGCTGGAGGGCGGGGCCTTGTGATTTAATTGCTCGTATAAATGTTTCCGGTGACCTGAGGAGGAGCAAAGAATCGTGCGGTATACCCAAGTTTTCTACTAGAGTATTAGTACGACGGAGGAGCACGAAAAACGGCAGCCCAATGCGATATGGCGATAAAAATGATCTAATTTGCTAGTCATCGATCCCACGGCGCCGCTCATCGTTTGCATTGTTCTATTCATGCCTCACAGACAACATGACACGTGCGGCGAAACACCCGAAGCAAAAGAACAAACACAGGAGCAAACTAAGAAGGAAGATTATCCCCCCCAGAAAGAAGGAAGGCGCACACACAAGTCTGGGGCGCTGCTCTCTACTACGTGAAGGGTTGTTGGCCGCGGAGTCGTAACTGCTTCTTCATCGCCTCCACGACCTCCATCTGCTCGTGCATCTCCTCCGCCATCTTCTTTATTCTGTCCATGATGCGGGATTTCTCAACGCGAGCCTTCATCATCTCTTCCACAGCCACATTACGTACCTTGACAGCAGCCGCGTGCTTGATGCGAACCTTCGCCAATTCCTCCTTCTGTTCCATGACAAGGGTGTGCAGCATCTTCACCGAGGAACTACTCTTCTCATGCAGCTTCTTCCAGCCGGTGTTCTCCTCCTTCAGCAGGTCGAGCTCGTGGCGGAGCTTCGCATTGTCCTCCTGAAGTTGTAGGATTTCGTCGGTCGCCTTCTTATCCGAGGCAATGCTATTCTTCAGCGGCATCACCAAGCCGGTGGTCAACTTCCCTTGCTCATTCAGCTCAACAGGCATGTCGTCGAGGCTCTCCTTCAGCAGCTCCACCAAGCCGTCGATGAACTCCTTCTGCTTATTGAGCTGATCAGGCATGTCGTCAAGGGATAACGACTCCAGCGCCGCCAGCTTGGCATGTTCGTGTCCACGGCTAGGGTGCTCCTGGGAGCCCTTGCCTGCCTAGGAGAGATCTTTCGAGGTCTCTGTGAGGTGGCGAGCCCTCTTTTTTCTGTGGCCTTGGTTGCCACTGCCTTGTTACAAGTATTACTTGACCTAGAGCTCTGCACACCGGCCATGACAAGGACAAACGAACAAGAAAGACTTATGAGGAGGAAGGTAGAGTAATTTTCGGCTAGGTAGTTCCCCTTTTTATAACCTAGTACTAGCACTAGTAGTAAAACCTGCATAGTGGGTACATGTTCAGGTCTGATACGTACTCCACTAGCTGTGGGCAGGTTTGCACTTAATTCTAGCATGGTAGTAGGAGTACTACTTTGGAATGTGATGGGAACAAGCTAAAGATTAATTTATGGTTTTGGTTTCGAGGCGTGAAACGGCTCCCGATGATTTTAGTGGAACATAAATTTCAAGTACTCTGCTCAAATGCGGTCGCCCAAGTTAGTGATGTAACTGGTCGTACATATCAGACCAAGCCGATGTGTATCCCTTCGATGAGACGCGGGTCCGACCGACCGTCTATTGGGGCAACCGACCGTAAGTATTACACGATGGAGACTTCTGGTTGTGGCTTCGGGTGATTGTCACGACCAAGCATTCAAAAACTAGTGATAAATCAATTACCATCTTTTTCCAAACGACCAAGTATTTTCACAGGAATACAATACATATAGATGGAGTGACTGTCAAGGTTGCAAACCGACATGGCGTTGCAAGTTCACTGCAGTAGCAACCGAGTAGGTCACTACATCGCTGGCGGGAAAGGAGGGCAGCTCACCTCGCCTACGATGCATGCCCAGCGGCACCGCCGCAGCTGGTCCCGAGATTTGGCATCTCCTACTGCCCATTTGAACAGTTGCACCGGTTGCTCATGCCATTCCATAGGCATGCACGTTATTTCCTCTGCAGTCGACTCCGTGAATATGATCTCTGCCATTAGCCCCAGCTCAAAATCAACGCGATGCTGGTAGATGCTAACATCCCTTAACATCTCTCCCCTGAGATCGACTTGGACCTCTACCTTGTGCTTCGCCAAGCACATCTCCTTCGAACTTGTCTCCAGTCGATGCGACGCTTCCTCGATCCGATTTGCCCTTGCTACCCACCACCTGAAACGCAGCCCTGGCATGTCCTCTGGCGCCACCGATCTGTGATTCCAGAGCAATGGATCCCCTCTAAAACACATGTGGGTTTTGCTCAAAGGCGGCAGTGCTGTGGGCCGCAGCGAGAGGGCAGCCCGCGGGATCTTGGGATCTAAGGGATTATCCATGAAGGGATCCGGTGGGCGAGGTGAGGAGGCGAGCATAGGCACTTGGAAAACCCTACGAGACTAAGATAAAGATAGTACTACTCCAGTCCGTCCATATTTAAATGCAAAGGCCATCAAGAGTAACCCATGCAAAAATTGATCATCTTGCCTGCGTCCTGGTTTATTGGCCCCCTTTTTATTTTGTGCCAATTTTTGACCAAAAATTTAACTAACAAAATTCAAGAACTACAACCAAAGTTTCTGTTTTTGCATTGCACAAACCAAACAAACATTCTAATCATCCTAAAGGCAAACCTTGACACATTATTTTTATAGTACAAAGGATTTGTACAAGGGGATAATTATTTTTGTTGAGAAGTTTCTGTAATCAAGGTTCACAAAGTTTCCATGGGCATGAACAAAGTTCAAGGCTAGCTCCCACTTTAACAATGCTCGTCTTTCTCACTTTCGCTTTTCTTTTTGAAAAGTTTTAGGTTACCCTCTATATTTTTGAACAAAGTTCAAGGCTAGCTCCCACTTTAACAATGCTCGTCTTTCTCACTTTCGCTTTTCTTTTTGAAAAGTTTTAGGTTACCCTCTATATTTTTTGTTTTTTAACTTTTTAAAAGCACACAACAGAAAAAATGACTCTCTAAAACATCCGGGTTGTCTCCCTGGAAGCGCTTTCTTTAAAGCCATTAAGCTAGGCACATAGTGCTCAAGTAATAATGGATCCACCAGGATCCCAAGGTATATCAAAGCCAATTTTAATTAACGGTGATTTATAATTTAGTAGTGAGCACAAAGTAACATATATGATGCACAAACAAAGTCTAACTCTCTTCCCATGCACACGAAGTAAAGGCCAATGCATAGTATAAATAGTTTCTTGCAATTTTATCGTATTGGAAACATAGAGAGGCGGAGATGCAGTTCCTCTCTCGTAATAATTGCAAGTAGGAGCAGCAAGCACATGCATATTATATTTATCAAAATCATCATGTGCAATAGTAGAATGGAACCCATCAATATAGTCCTTAATAAGCGTAAACTTCTATGATATAGTGTAGTTGGGAGAATTCAAAAAGATAATAGGACTATCATGCGTGGGCGCAATAGCAACAATTTCATTCTTAACATAAGGAACTATAGCAAGTTCATCTCCATAAGCATAATTCATATTGGCAGCATGGCCAGAAGCATAGCAAGCATCAAGTTCATAAAAAAAGGGTATTTCACATGAATCCAAGGGATCATAGCAATCATCCTTCGATAAGCACGAAGGGAAATTAAACAATGTATGAGTTGAAGAGTTACTATCATTAGAAGGTCACGGGTAGCTAATCCGCTCTTCCTCCTTTTGTTCTTCACTCTCCTCGTCATCTTTTTCATCTAATGAGCTCACAATGTCATTTATTTCTTCTTCCATAGATTCCTACAAAATATTAATCTCTTAATGGACAGTGCAGACTTTCTCAATAAATGCATCAATATCGGAATTATATTCATAATTCTCATAGCAATATTTAAGTTAAGCATAATTTTTAGGTCCATAAACATCATCATCATCATAATTTTCACACTTTTCAAACAAAGATTCAATTTCATAAGCACCCTTAAAAGCAACGAATTCTTCTATTCGTTCCACATCACAATACTCATATATACCATTAGCATAAGAAGCCAAGGTTTTATTATCATTAAATTTACATGAAAAGGGAAGGTGTGGAGCCTTCATCCTAGCACTACTGGCCGTTGGATATCATCTACATTCCACCAGATTTTGCCACATGTACAATCTAGAAGACTCCATGGCTGAACTTAAGCATAATGCACAAACCTCAAAACACAAGCACTTCTCTTTCGTTCTAGAATCTTCCGCATCATAATTGCCCAAATTTTTTCTACATGAATTGCCATTATTTGTTTTTACTTTATGCTTTACAACGCACAATTCCATGAATCTTAAATAGATTAGCTTTTTTACAAAAACTAATTGATTTTGAATGAGATGAACTATAAGAATTAAATGAACATCCTTACATCATGCATATATGACTCAAAGATTACATGCCATAATGTGGTATTTATTTATAATTTGGTTGCCAAATCTCATGCGTACAATGCACGTGTACCTTACTAGTCTAAATGGTGTTTGTGTGTGTGTTGTGCATGTTAAACACATTGTACGTAGTATCATACATGGTTTAGATTCCAAACATCTAGCTAGAGCATACTTGTACTATGATTTGAATTTAACATAAAATGGATACATATATTTGAATTTGAGATCGTATGTATATGTAGTTCATATTTATATAGGAATTTACTACTCATATATTCATGTCATGTGTTGTGAAGATAATATTTAGATGGTTGTATAACTGACCCGGGTACAATCCCATTCAAAGAGGGAAAATGTAATCAAATTTAGTCCATATGCTAGACAACATGAATTGTTTTTTTATTGTTGAGGGAAGTGCAAATTGATTTGGTATTGTACACATTATGTTTGTTGTCCCAATTTTTTTATTTTTTTGTTGTTGTATTTGAATGCATTTCTAATAATACAGTAAAACGGGACATGGCTCTCTCTACTGATGAGGTGCAAATTGTCTTTTTTTGTACACGTTAAGCTTGTTCTCCCAAAATTTCAAGCTGCGCCTTGTTATGCCGAAATTGTAAGCTAGCAACTCTGTATATCGTGCGGCAAAACTCCCGCCTCTTCAACCCGCGCGTTGTTACCCCAAAATATTTAAGATATATCTTTGTCTTGTTGTGCTCCAAAAACTCCCTCCATCTCAACCCGCGCCTTGCTATCCCAAAATTACAACGCGCGCAAAAACTCCCACCTCCTATGAAATCTCGACACATGAAAAGCCCGTGATACCCCTGAACCGAAAGAACCGCCTAGCTCACAAGTGGGGATACTTTCGTAACTTACCCCCACATTTCGTACAAGCGCGTCCCTAAGCCATGGTTCGCCCCTCCCATCCCATCTGCCGACCCATTCATACACCGAGGCCGCGAAAACCCACCAAGCCTCACACCCTCCTCCGTCCGCCACCCAGCCGGAGCCTCTTCCCTGATGACGTCGTCCACAGCAACACCTCGACGTCCCTCATCCACCGCACCGAATGAGGATCCGTCGTCGATCTCGTCGTCCCGCCGGTTCAACCAATCCGTCCTCCACCTCCAAGGAGATGCCCCGATGTTCCCCTCGTCTTTCGCGCCATGTCCATTCCCACACCGCCATTTTCACCTACACCACCAGAAGAGCAGCATCATCACCGATTCCTTGGACGAAGTTGAGGCCTAATCGGTGCCACCAAAGAGGTTCTACACTAATAGCCGCATTTTCTTCTTGATTCGATCTCTCGGTGCTACCGGCGCTCGGTTCCGAGCCGACATGGTGCGGCTCCATCCACGGTGGAGTCACCGGCCACTTCCTCCACGGTGTCGCTCCATCGGCGGTGATGTCCACATTAGTAGGAGTTGTTGTTGCTTTCGCTCTCGCTCGCGCTGCTGCTCTGCTCCTGCTCTTGGTCCCCTACCTGGTCTGCTCTTGCTCTTGACATTGCTCTAGCTCGCGCTGCTGCACTTGCTCTTGCTCTTGCTTGCGCTGCTGCTCTCGCTCTTGCTCTTGCGCGCGCTGCTGCTGCATGAACAACAGATCCTACTCTCCCTCGATCCCCTGCAGCTGCTACCCGAGATGCTACTACATGACCAACCTACCCCAGCTCTCGCACGCGCTGCTACTCCGGGCGCTGCTGCTACTGCTTTTCTGCTACTAGTGTGTTCACTTCAGTATCGACAGTAAAATACATTTTCGACAACAAAATTCAGTTTCAACAGTTAAATTTAGTTTCGACAGTTAAATTCAATTTCGACAATTAAGTTCAGAGATGAGCGACTGATGTATTTTACATCTAGCACTTTGTGGTTATGTATTTTACATCATCTATCGGAGATGCTATTAGAATTCCACTCAGGTTAACATTGTCTCTCTTGTCCTGCTTCAGCCTCACCGTCGTACAACTCGCCAGAGCTGCTCCAATAACGAAACCCTCCATCACAGCGGAGCAGTACCCCGGGCTCCATCTCCAGACGCCTAAGATCTTCTTCACCTCCTCCGATAGCCAAATCAGCCGGAGCATCCTCACCGACCAACCCAATGACGCTGAGATCGACATGGCTTCGCCAAAGAGGTTGTACACTTGTTGCATCGCTTTTTTACTCTACATGTTATATATATATTGTCCACTGAGCACACGTAGTAACGTGAAATACGATTAGTTTCTCCTACTATATGACAAGCAGTGAGGTACCAGACAACTTAGCTATCCGTGATGGACTCTCTTGAACTCTATCATTATTTATCTCTACGCGTTTGAGATGTGCATTTTTAGATGGGCCTGGGAGTTGAGCTAGTAGGGCAGTGGCCTGGGTCCAAATTAGTAGAAGTAGGAAAAAAAATATTTTTTGAGTGTAGGATTTTCCCTGCTCAAGCCTACCTACTAGAATCGCCAGTGCTTGAAAGAAAAAGTGAAGGAAAAACATAGGAATTGGAAAAATTCCTATGGTACTACTATTCATACATTTGGTTCAAAGGAATGGAGCAAAGGAAAACTATAGGATTTGTTCCTTTAGTGTCTCCTTGAAAGAAAAACCGTAGGAATTTTAATATCCACTTGTCCTCCTTTTCAAATTCCTGATCATGAAGCACAAGACTAAGAGATAGTAGCACAATAGCATTATAACCATACATTTTCTTGTGGTTTGACTTAATCTCACCATGCTTCTTTGCATCATGTGATCTTCCAATTCTTGTGAACCAAACACCCAGATTGGCAGAAATCCTATGTTTTCAAATTCTCTGGTTTGCACGTGCATTCCTATCCTATTCACATGTATTTCCTATCCCTGCATTGTTAGAATCCTCAAATTCAAACAAGCCCTTACACAATTACTTCTGTTACTGATATGTGTCAAAGAAAACCTTGTGTGGTTTGTCCCACTCCTGCTGTGCTGTGTTCCACCCAAGATCAGCTGCTCCAACGACAAAAGGGTTCACCATACTAGGGATGCGCCCTCGAGACTGTCTTTTGCCGCCTCAGATCTTCTTCCCCGCCGCCGGCAGCCAAGACAACTGCATTACCATCATCAACTGAGCAGATGACCTTGAGGACTACACGGGTCCGCAAGAGAGGTCACACTCTTTCGTGTTTGCTTACGTTGTGCATCGCTTAATATGATGACATGCTACTTTATCATCCTTTTCACCTATTAGACTCCGAGTCAAGTCCAAACTAATGCTGAAACTTGAGTTTTTAAATGGTTGTGGGGTACATGTTGGGGCAACAATCAATACTATATGTCTACTATATGGTTAATCTCGGGTGTCTACTATGAGTTTCATGTTGGGTGGAAACAAACATTAAAGGAGCCATTATCTCTATTTTTTAACTAAAGCTATTATTCACTTGCTATCACTGGTTTTGGGTCTATCCATAGTTTGCTACCATCACTCTAGATTTGTGCATGCACTCCTTACATAATCTCACTATGTTTTATTCCTATGCATGTCGGTTATTATACACAATGGAACTGAACATGTAGAGCAAAAGAGACGAGCCTTGCATGGCAATAAAATTTCATGGAAACGTCGCTCCATGGTGGGCACAAAGGCATCCCCCTCCACCCATTTCGGATTGCAATCAAGAGGAAGATAACTGTTCTGAGGGGGATTCAGAAGGAGAAGACCACTCCTATTTACCCCCTGAGGTCTTCGCTCTAACTTGGCATGCCGATGTTGGTAATATCATGCATATGGTGCCTTGCATTGCTTACTTTATACATCAAGTATGTCACCTGCTTAGTTTAGACATGCTTTGTGTGAATGCCATTTGTTTAGTTTCTTTATCGAATATGTGAATCATGCAATGCCATCTTGTTTGGTCAGGCATCATATATGTGAATTTTGCAATGCCACCCTGGTTAGCCAGTCAACTTATATGTGAATTATATCATGCCATCATTCTTTTATTATGTATTAAATTTGTTAACAATTTTAGCACTTTCAATTAATATTCCTATGCATCAGCCATTCGACACGGTCCTGGAAAAATCTGGAGTGGAAACAAGGTCTTCAGAGCAGACAATGCTATCTGACGAAGCACATGTCTTGCTGGTTACGGATAGCTCCTCAGAGGAGGATTCAAAGACAGATGACCAGTCCTTACCCCCCCCCCCCGAGGTGCATGCTCTAACTTGGCAGGGTAATATTGCTCATATCGTGCATATGGTATCTTGCATTGGCATGTTATTTTCTTAGTTTAGACATGCTTTGTGTGAATGCCACCTGTTCAGTGTCTAATTACCATGTATGTGAATTTTGCAATGCCATCTTGTTGCAAGGCATTATATATGTGAATTATGCAATGCTATCTTGTTGCAAGGCATTATGTATGTGAATTATACAATGCCATGCTGTTTACCAAGTGTCATATATGTGAATTATATCATGACATCCTTTTTGTATTACTCATTGCATTTGTCGACAGTGTTGTATATTCAATAGCTCTTCCTATGCATCAGCCATTTAAATTGGTGATGGAAAAATCTGGAGTGAAAACAAGGTCTTCAGAGCAGACAATGCTACCTGCTGAAGCAGATATTTTGCTGGTTACAGATAGCTTCTCAGAGGAGGATTCAGAGGCAGATGACCAGTCCTATTACCCCCCTGAGGTGTATGCTCAAACTTGGCAGGGTTATATTACTCATATCATGCATATGTCTATCTTGCAATGCTTAGTTTCTACATCATACACACAATATTGAATGCCATCTCCTTAGTTGACACATCATATATGCGATTGCCGTCTGCTCGCTTGCTTACTATATAAATCATATATTTGAATTATATCATGCCATCATGTTTATATAGATAGCATGTATATGAATTATGGCATGCCAACCCATTTTCTAAAGACATAATATTAGTTATATCATCTCATCATGTTTATATAGTCATCATATTTTGAATTATGTCATTCTATCCGTGAATTACATCATGTCATCATGTTTCCATCGACAGCATGTTTGTGATTTACGGCATGCCAAACACTTTAATAGACACATCGTATAGTTATGTCATGTCATCCTATTTACAAAGTCATCATATTTTCAAGTATGTCATTCTATCCTGTTCAGTTAGCCATCATGCATGTGAAATTGTGTCATGTTATCCTGTTTAATTAGCCATCATATATGTGAAATTATGTCAAGCTATTCTGTTTGGTTAGACAACATAAATGTGAATTATTTCATGCTTGTTTTCTCCCCTACTATCCATTGCACCTGTCTATCTTACAATGTCTGTACATTCAATTACTTTTCTTGTTTATCAGCCATTTGAATTGGAGGGGGTGATGGCAGTATCTGTGGGAGTAAAAACACGGTCTTCAGAAAAGATCGTGCTACCTGTCGATGCAGATAGAACCACGGTTGTAATTGCCCAAGAACCAGGCCCACCACACATAACCCAGACTCACACAGATTCTACCCCTACCCAGTTGGACAGAGAACCAGCTACACCCCTTCTAACCCCAACCCCAGCAGATAGTAACCCAGTTCCCATTGACACAGCACCGTCTCCACCACAGAGCACCCAAACACGAGCAATTAGTAAGGCAACTACAGTGCCCAAAGCACGAGGACCACCACTCCGAACCCCAAGTTAATGCTTCAAGCAGAAGAAGAATTGTTCTCAGGTCAGGTTCTGTAGCTATGGTTCATACTACTTTGCTCTTCCATCACTGTATTTACTCATACCAACTAATTTCTAATATGAAGGATGCAGTTGAAACTCCAATGGCGCAACAGGTATGTTTTAAACATGTTTCTTTAACGTGTTTGCTGTTGTAACTTGCTCTATGTTGATTTTAGTTTCAATTGAATAATCATTTATGTTCTCATGCCATGCACATTACAAGTGTTGTTATTGTTGTGTAGTTTCCCACGCTTATATTATGTCTATGGTGCTTTGTCTTAAATAGATATGATTTGAACTGTCTCTATCTTGATTTGGCAACATAAACTAGAATGATATAGACCATATAGTGACCATACTACATAGATATATGTTTGTTTCATGTTGTTATCTTGTCCACCTTACTACTGAACTGGTTTACCAAAATGAGTTTCATATACAACATGGTAACCCTATGATGTGCTTATTTGTTTCTCTTTTAGAATGCGAATAAAATATTGGAGAAGAGTACCCCGCTATGCAATGGTAATGGAAGTAATGCAGATAAGGTTCAAGATAGTGAGACATCCCTGTTGGTCTCCAAGAAAGCTGATAAAAATTATATTGAAGACATTGAGACAACCCCAAAGTCTTGTCTCGATGTAGTGTTCAAGTTACTAGCCACTACTGTTGGCACCAGCTCTTTGAACTCGGTGCCTGAATCAGTTCGGCTTCTTGAGTCTCAAATTCTACTTGAAAGACATCAATCAGATGTTTTGCGACAGGAAGCCGAAAGACTGAGGAAGTCCCTGCAGAATTCAGATGCATACTTTCTGGTGCAACAGCAAGAACTGGAGGATTTAAGCGCCAAATAAGAGAAAGCTAATATACTTGCTAAGCATCTTGCCAGCATTATGGGTACCCAGGATATTGTTTATTGAGCTCTTCTGAAGTGGTTTCAGTTCTGGACTTGTTTTGCTGCAGAGGTTATTTGCACTAGTCGCGAACTTTGTCAACCAGTGTATGTGATATGTTGCTTTGTTCCCTATATTTGCACTGGTGGCGAACCTTGATGCCCAGTGGATGTAATATGTGTAATAGCTGTGATAGCCTAGCGTAAGTTGCTTGCTTATTTATTTCCTTGTTGTCTTGTTTATTTGTTTGCTTGTAGTCTGTGTAGTTTTTTTCCCGTGGTTTGCTAGTGGCCACAAGGACCTATTTTTTAAAACTAGGCTACAATAACTATGGGCTACATATTTAATATAGTGACCATGGGCCTCCTACGGGCCGTATAAACAATGGGGCTTCTACAAGCCGTAGAAACAATAGGCCTTCTACGGGCCGTAGCGTCAATGGGCCTTCTACGGGCCGTATGATCGATTGGCCAAACATGGGCCAATAACAGACCATGTTATGGGCCGTAAATGGGCTAGATTTGGAATCTTCCGTTCATGGGCCGACTATAATGGGCCGTATTAGATGATGCTACGAAAATGGCCCAACGGATTAACGGGCCACAAATGGGCCGACTGTAACCACGGGCTGAATTTGGCCCACAAGCAGAAAAGGCCAGTAACGGGCCGTAAGTAAACGGATGCTGGAAATGAGCCCAAGAATAGATGGGCCCTAAGAAGGCCGAAAGATAACACGGGCTGGAAATGGCCCAATGGAATAATGGGCCGTTCATGGGTATAAAGCGATACACTGTTCATTACGGGCCAGTTTCACCACGGGCCATTAATGGGCCAAGAGTTATAAAGGGCCTCATATGGGCCGAAAGACGTCATGGGCCATACATGGGCTGGAAGTTACAATAGGCTGGAATCATATTGGACGGCCCAAATGACGCTACTAGGCCTAATTTGGGTAGGTCGTAATGGGCCATGACTTAGCGGGTTATAAATGGGCTATATGCAAATAGGCCGTTAACAGGCTTTTCGTGGGCCGGCCCGCTACCATTTGACCAGGTCAAACGGGCCGGCCTTTTCACCGGAATGGGCCTCTGTTGGGCCATGCCACATGTCGACGTATCATAGGTGCCTTCGGTCCAATGAGTGGATGACATCTGTCACAACGGTGAGCCGACACCTGGTTCCTCTCGCCATTGAGAATTTTACACGTGGAAAATCCCCATTGGTCTGGGCTATTAATGGGTTATCGGATCCAAACCGGAACCTGATATCTTAACGACGACCCGTTATGGTGGATGCCATGTGTCGGTTACCCTTGACGAAAGCAATTCTATGGCGCGTGATTTATCGTCATGGAAGTGGACACTTCCGTGATGATAATTTTGGTAATGTCATGGAACACTTCTATGACAGCACAGTTATGACTATCTTGATTATATCATAAAATAGTCATGGATGTACATGCATGACATAAAACATGAACTACTGTGACAAACATGTATCATCACAGAAGTGATTTTTTTTGTAGTGAAGCCTCGCGAGGCGGGCGACATCAAGACCTCTGGAGGGAGCGGCCTTCCCAGGCTGCCTCCTGAGGAGCGGAGATTTCTATGCAGGTGCTCAGCCTCATGAGGTTGCGGTGACGCAAGCCATGATGACCAAGGCTGGGCGGGCGCCAGCGGGTGCAGAGCAGCAGGTTTCCTCTTTGGTGCTAAGGAGGCAAGCGCAGACGCAGGGTCCCGAGGAATCACCCAAAGGTTTCCATTCCCGTGCAACAAGACCAAGACCGCCAGGATAGCAGGACGGATGTCATCGTCGAGCCTACCGCAGCGTCACGACCAAGAGCTTTGCAGGAGAAGACCACCTTTTGTCAAGATAAGATGTACTGCTTGTCCCCATTCTAATTGGCCACTAAGAGATCCCTTCCCGCCTACGCTTTTGGGGAAGAGGACCAAGGCCACTATAAAGATAGGCTAGCCACCACCATAGGACGGGGTCGAATCCCTTCAGCTCACATCCACACTAGAGTAGACCTCGTGAGGTCGTTATTCCCTTGTACTAGTTCATCCTCAGACCCTCGTGAGGCTAATCCACCCCAAAGCAGGAGTAGGGTCTTAGACCGCAAGGTGGCCCAAACCTGGGTAAACTGCCGTGTCCATCTTCTTGTTTTTTCGTCGAGCTAGGCCGTGGGGGTGACGAAGTGGTTGGCTGGAGAGGTTGAGTTCTTCGCACACGCCCCAGAGTTTAAACCTTTTCTTGGGTCTGCGGAGCCCGAAATCTGACATTTGGCGCGCCAAGTAGGGGCGTGTCGGAGCCCTTCCCCAACCATTGCTCCGTCCCTGCCTCGTCGCCTGCATGGAGGGGGCTTCCCGAGCTTGCACCAAGAATTGGGCCACCGGAGACACTCAGGTGGCAACCCCCGGCCGCAGAGCTCATCACCCCATGCTCCCCGCGACTGGCACTATTGTTAGTGTCACCAACCGCCAGCTCCACGAGCTACTTCTGCCCTTCCTCGTGCGACGCCGCACTCAGGTCACCGCGTAGTCTTCTGGTTACGCCATGGCATCGTCCCTGTGCACTCGCCGAGGGCAGGCAAACACGCGTGTCGCGCTCCTTGTGGCGCGCAAGTTGCTACAATGCAGGTTGGCGGAGAGCGGGCACGACGCCTTACTCGGCCTGGTCGCCGAGTTGCTTAACGCCGCCTGCGAGGGCACGACACCCTTCTACACCCTGCCCGCATCTCGGGCATCGTTGGGAGATTGCATCTGCCCCTGCATCGTCTGCTCGGCCTTCCAAGGGGGGCCCAGAGGATCTCACGGCAGGGGTTTAGCGCGCGACGCTGCCTACCCAACCTAAGATGTGTTTTCCGGAAGCACGGCCGGGGTAGGCGGCCCCTCCTAGAGCAGTGCCGAAGGATCACCCCCCGGTCAGCATGTGTCGGTGTCAAAACCGGCGGATCTCGGGTAGGGGGTCCCGAACTGTGCATCGAAGGCTAATGGTAACAGGAGGCGGGGGACATGATGTTCACCCAGGTTCGGGCCCTCTCGATGGAGGTAATACCCTACTTCCTGCTTGATTGATCTTGATGATATGAGTATTACAAGTGATCTACCACGAGATCGTAGAGGCTAAACCCTAGAAGCTAGCCTATGATTATGATTGTTGTTGTCCTATGGACTAAACCCTCCGGTTTATATAGACACCGGAGGGGGGTAGGGTTACACAGAGTCGGTTACAGAGGAGATCTACATATCCGAATTGCCAAGCTTGCCTTCCACGCAAAGGAGAGTCCCACCCGGACACGGGGCGAAGTCTTCAATCTCGTATCTTCATAGTCCAAAAGTCCGGCACAAGTACATAGTCCGGCTGTCCAAGGACCCCCTAATCCAGGACTCCCTAGCCCCTGAACCAGGCTTCAATGACGATGAGTCAGGTGCACAGATTGTCTTCGGCATTGCAAGGCGGGTTCCATCTCTGAATACTCCATAGAAGATTTTGGACACGAGGATCGTGTCCGGCTCTACAAAACAAATTCCACATACCATTAGAGAGCACAATATTCCTCAAATCTAATATGCTGACAACTTTTCATAGCATGACATCACACCACGGCCCGGTCATTATTCGAACCATTTTTCTCAACCAGCCACCGCACATATCACAAGGCGGTTTTATTGGCACGTCTTGTCGAAGCAGAGATCATGTCCCCTTATCACGGAATCCTCATCAATACGGGTGTGGGTAATCCAACCGCGCCATCAATCGCGGCGCTTGGGGAATAAGCGAGTTTACCGGGCAAGTGGGGAGGCACAGGATCCCTGCTGCCTTTATAAGGAGATAAGGACTCCCTCTTTCGTCCATGCCTTCTTCTTCCTCTGCTCATCCATTCCCCCTCGCTCGAGCCCTAATGCCCAAGCGTTCGTCTTCTCCGCCCAAAAAGGTTTCCCAAAAATGTCTAGATCAGAGGCAGGAGGCAAGTGGATGGCCTGTACCATCCGAGAGAACGATATCAAAAAGCTTCGGGGGGTCGGGTATTTGGCCAAGAGAATTGGCCACCGTCTTCCAATGGCGGGACAGATCGTCCCTACTCTAGAACCCCACGAGAGGGTGGTATTCCTCCCTCATTTTGTCCGCGGGCTAGGGTTTCCCCTCCACCCATTCGTTCGCAGCATCATGTATTATTACGGGATTGATTTTCATGATCTATCCCCCAATTCCTTCCTCAACATCTCGACATTCATCGTCGTGTGTGAGGCCTTTCTCCGCATCCCGCCACACTTTGGCTTATGGCTGAAGGTTTTTAATGTGAAGCCCAAGGTAGTGAGTGGCGAGCACGCCGAGTGCGGAGGCACCATGGTGAGCAAGATGCCCAACGTTACATGGCCAACAGGTACTTTCAACGATTGCGTCAAGGAGTGGCAGCAGCAGTGGTTTTACATCACTGAGCTGCACGGCAAGGAATGGGCCGCCGCTCCGGAATTCAGATCCAGAGCCCCCCTGCGACTCACGCCTTGGCCCAAGAAGGGCCTGAACTGGGCCGCGTCCAACAAACTATCGATTCTCCAGACGCGTGTCCAGAATATGGAAGACAAGAACAACAAGCTCGTCAATGTAGTCCATGTGATGTTAGTTCGCCGGATTCTACCTTGTCAACACCGGGCTTGCAATTTATGGGAGTTCGACCCGGCCAAGCACCAGACCCTGCTAGAGCTCTTTGGCTCCTCGCACAAGGACATCTGGAAGGTGCTTTTCAAGTCCGGCAAATCGTGGCCAGACTCCGCCGAGGACCGGGGTACCAACTGTCCCGCCCTGCAAGTTCGGTAAGTCACTGTGTGTTAACAATTCATATGTCTTATTCGCATGTCCTTAGGAAAATGCGTAACGTGTCTCCCACAACTCTCCTAGGGCTGGGCGAAGAGGGTAGGGTGGATCTACTGTCCGGCCCCGCTGCCTGAAGAACTGGTCGGCCCACTTCTAATGAAGATGCTAGTCCCGGCGCCTTACAAGGCACCGAAGAAGAAGGCCGAGAAGGAGGCCAAGAAGACCAGGGGCAGCCTCCATCGCCATGGTGCTTCGGACACAAAATCCGAAGACTCCAATGCCCGTTCTTCCACCGAAGAGGATGAGGAGGAGGAGGAAGACGAATCCCCAGCGGAGGGAAGAAACAAAAGGACGGCCTCCACGTCCTTGGAGGCCGAGTCGCCTAAAACGGGAAAAACTCCTTGAGGGAGTCCTGGATTAGGGGGTGTTCGGATAGCCGAACTATCACCGTTGGCCGGACTCCTGGACTATGAAGATACAGGATTGAAGACTTCGTCCCGTGTTCGGATGGGACTTTTCCTTGGAGTGGAAGGCAAGCTTGGCGATACGGATATGTAGATCTTCTACCATTGTAACTGACTCTGTGTAACCCTAACCCTCTTCGGTGCCTATATAAACCAGAGGGTTTTAATCTGTAGGACGAACAACAATCATACCATAGGCTAGCTTCTAGGGTTTAGCCTCTCTGATCTCGTGGTAGATATACTCTTGTACTACCCATATCATCAATATCAATCAAGTAGGAGTAGGGTTTTACCTCCATCGAGAGGGCCCGAACCTAGGTAAAAACATCGTATCCCTTGTCTCCTGTTACCATCCGCCTAGACGAACAGTTCGGGACCCCCTACCCGAGATCCGCCAGTTTTGACACCGACATTGGTGCTTTCATTGAGAGTTCCTCCGTGTCGTCATCTTTAGGCCCGATGGCTCCTCCGATCGTCAACAACGATGCGGTCCAAGGTGAGACTTTTCTCCCCGGACAGATCTTCGTATTCGGTGGCTTTGCACTGCGGGCCAATTCGCTTGGCCATCTGGAGCAGATCGAAAGCTACGCCCCTGGCCATCAGGTCAGATTTGGAAGTTTGAATTACATGGCTGATGTTCGCGGAGGCTTGATCTTCGACGGGTTCGAGCTACAGCCAAGCGCGCCGCACTGTCATGAAGGGCATGATCTAGCTCTGCCGCCGTACAATGCCCTGGAGGCCGCACCAACGTCCGCTCCGACCCTTAGCTCGGAGCCGACTGCGCTGATCGAGGACGGGTGGCTGGACACCGCCTTGGGTGCTGCTATCTCTATGGCGATTGAGCTGAACACCAACCCTGTCCTTTGCGAAGCTCGTGACTCCAAGGTGTCGGACTCCTCTCTGGACTCCGAACCTCCCGCGCCCCTGCCAATTGAATCCAATTGGGCGCCGGTCATGGAGTTCACCACCGCGGACATCTTTTAGCACTCGCCCTTTGGCGACATCCTGAACTCACTAAAGTCTCTCTCTTTATCAGGAGAGCCCTGGCCGAACTATGGTCAGGAAGGTTGGGATGCGGACGACGAAGAAATTCAAAGCCCACCCACCACCCACTTCGTAGCCACTGTCGATGATTTAACCGACATGCTCGACTTCGACTCCGAAGACATCGACGGTATGGACGACGATGCAGGAGACGACCAAGAACCAGTGCCTATAGGGCACTGGAAGGCCACCTCGTCATACGACATTTACATGGTGGACATCCCAAAAGATGGGAATGGCGATGGAACAACGGAGGATGACCCCTCCAAGAAACAGCCTAAGCGCCAGCGTCAGCGGTGCCGCTTTAAATCCCGCCACAGCGAAAATGGTGATTCCAGCATGGGAGACAATAACACCCCGGACAGTGCCGAAGACAACTCCCTCCGGCAGGATTCAGTGCGGGAGGATGGAGAAGCCAGCCCTCATGAGAGAGCGGCAGGCAGAGAGGTAGAGGACGATAATTACATGCCTCCCTCCGAAGACGAGGCAAGCCTAGACGACGACGAATTTGTCGTGCCTAAGGATTCCATCGAACAAGAGCGTTTCAAACGCAGGTTTATGGCCATGGCAAGAAGCCTCCAGAAAAAGCAGCAATAGCTTAGAGCTGACCAATACTTACTAGCCGACAGATGGACTAAAGTCCTTGCGGCCGAAGAGTATGAACTCGAACGCCCCTCCAAGAGCTACCCAAAACGCAGGCTGCTACCCTGATTAGAGGAGGAAGCACCTAAACCTACATCACCAACGCATAATACGGCCGACCGGCCACCTCGTGGCCGCGACAGAGAGGCCTCTCGGCCCTCCACTCAAGCTGCACCCCGGCGCCGCTCAAAAAATACCAAGACGCGGGAGAATGCGCCAGACCTGCGGGATATACTGGAGGACAAGGCAAGGCAAACAAGATCGATCTACGGATCGCGTGTGCGCCCCAGATACGTGATGATAACCGTCACACCAGATATGGCAATTACGGCTGGGCCGAACACAGTAGACAAAGCTCATTTGAGCTACGTCGTGACATAGCCCAATACAGAGGCGCCGCACACCCACTATGCTTCACAGACGAAGTAATGGATCATCAAATCCCTGAGGGTTTTAAACCCGTAAACATTGAATCATACGATGGCACAACAGATCCTGCGGTCTGGATCGAGGACTATATCCTTCATATCCACATGGCCCGCGGTGATGATCTACACGCCATCAAATACCTCCTACTGAAGCTTAAAGGACCAGCTTGGCATTGGCTTAACAGCTTGCCAGCAGAGTCAATCGGTTGTTGGGAAGACCTGGAAGCCGCATTCCTTGACAACTTCCAGGGCACCTATGTGCGACCACCAGATGCCGATGACCTAAGCCACATAATTCAGCAGCCAGAAGAATCGGCCAGACAATTCTGGACACAGTTCCTAACCAAGGAAAATCAAATCGTCGATTGTCCGGATGCAGAGGCCCTCGCAGCCGTCAAGCATAACATCCACGACGAGTGGCTTGCCCGGCACCTATGATAGGAAAAGCCAAAATCCATGGCAGCCCTCACAACACTCATAACCCGCTTTTGCGCAGGAGAGGACAGCTGGCTAGCTCGTAGTAAAAACATGACCAAGAGCCCTGGTAATTCGGATACCAAGGACAACAACGGCAGGTCACGTCGCAACAAGCACAAGCGCCGCATTAATGGCGATAATACTGAGGATACGGCAGTCAATGCCGGATTCAGAGGCTCTAAACCCGGTCAGCGGAAAAAGCCATTCAAAAGAAATACTCTGGGCCCGTCCAATTTGGACCGAATACTCGATCGCTCGTGCCAGATACACGGCACCCCTGAAAAGCCAGCCAATCACACCAATAGGGATTGTTGGGTGTTCAAGCAGGCAGGCAAGTTAACTGCCGAAAACAATGATAAGGGGCTGCATAGCGATGACGAGGAGGAGACCCGACCGCCGAACAATAGAGGACAAAAGGGTTTCCCTCCACAAGTGCGGACGGTGAACATGATATACGCAACCCACATACCCAAAAGGGAGCGGAAGCATGCACTAAGGAAAGTATATGCGATGGAGCCAGTCGCCCCAAAGTTCAATCCGTGGTCCTCCTGCCCGATCACTTTTGATCAAAGGGACCACCCCACTAGCATCCGCCATGGCGGATCTGCCGCTTTGGTTCTAGACCCAGCCGTTGACGGATTTCACCTCACTAGAGTCCTAATGGACAGCGGCAGCAGCTTGAACCTACTTTATCAGGATACAGTGTGCAAGATGGGAATAGACCCCTCAAGGATTAAACCCACGAAGACAACCTTCAAAGGCGTCATACCAGGTGTAGAGGCCAACTATACAGGCTCAATTACACTTGAAGTGGTCTTCGGATCCCCGGATAACTTCCGAAGTAAGGAGTTAATCTTTGACATAGTCCCGTTCCGCAGCAGCTATCATGCACCGCTCGGACGAACCGCATTTGCAAAGTTCAATGTTGTGCCGCACTACGCATACCTCAAGCTCAAGATGCCCATCCCTCGAGGAGTCATTACGGTCAATGGAAACACCGAACGCTCCCTCCGAACGGAGGAGCATACAATGGCTCTCGCAACGGAAGTACAAAGCAGCCTCTTAAGGCAATTCTTGAGTCCGGCTATTAAACGTCCAGACACCGTCAAGCGCGCATGGAGTAACCAACAACAAGACCGCCTGGCACGTTCCGAGCACGCATAGCAATGCGGCCCCAACCCCGGCCCTCACGAAATTGCAAAACTAGTACTACGCGTACATAATTACGCACTGGAAATACCATGGGCATAGGGGGAGGGGCACGACCATGGCAGGCCCAGAATGCGGTTCAACCGCACCAGGGGCTCCCAATTGTGTCATTCTTCTTTTTTTACTTTCAGGACTCCTTTTTCAAGAATCCCTGTCCGGCAGTAGAATTGCCGAACACAAGATGCAACAGCCAGGGAAGCAGAAAGCTACGTCGAGTGTACAGGTGGTCTCTATAACAAGCAGTATACTTGTTTTACATATCATCCCGCAGCATGCTCCTGGAGGGCGACATGTCAAATAGTCCCATCCCTTGCTTATCGCACTATTTGTATCGTTCTGCTTTTACCGCAGCTTTTTTCATAAACAATGCACAGCTTTTGCTTATTATTGCATTGCTTTTTCTTATCTATATATGTTCACTTAAGACATGTTGCATCCGTACGCTTTGGTACGGCCAAATACACCAGGGGCTTAAGTACCCCAAAATATGGTGTGATAAGTCCGAACACTTTCACAAGGGCGGCACCCCGAACTTATAGCATTATATGCATCGACTCCGAATCATGTCTTGGGTCAATAGTTGGGTTTGCCCAGCTCCCATGTTTTGGTACCTTACGTTCCGTTATATCGGCTAAGGTAGCGCTAGGAGAACCACTGCGATTGTGCCCCGGTTGAGCTGGGTTAAGCACCTCAGTGGAGAAAGCTAAAACTGACCGTCATGATAGGGCGAGAGCCGGTCGTTGTTCGAGAGGTTTCTTCGAGTCCCTAAAGACTTGTGCCGCTTAGAGCGAGGAGTCGGCTTTGTCCGGCCCACGCGTGGATAGCGCCCCGAACTCGGTCTTCCGAATACTAGGGGCTTCGCCGAAATTTAAAATTATAGAATTCTATGGCTAAGTGAGAGTATTCAAGCATTATAGTCCGGTTGCCTTGTTCGTTGCGTTGAGCGCCTCCCTCGAAGGACCCAAGAATGGGAAAAAGAGCGCTCAAGTTTATCCCGAACACCCCAGCACTCATGGCATGGGGGCAGAAGCCGACGACTCGCCATCTCTCAAATTTAATAAACGGCCGCACAGAAGGTAATATTTTAAATTCACAAGCGTTGCTTAGCGCATATGAACAAGTTTTCAAGCATATAGGATAACAAATGCGAGTTTAGTCAAAAATTACATCTTTGGAGCATTCACCCGCTATAAGGCGGGCACCCTTCAGGACGCCCTGATAATACATCTCGGGCTTGTGATACTCCCTGCCCGGCGGTGGAGCGTCCGTCACAAGCTTCTCAGCGTCCATCTTGCCCCAGTGCACCTTAGCACGGGCAAGGGCCCTACGGGCACCTTCGATGCAGACGGAGCGCTTGACGACTTCAACCCATGGACAGGCGTCCACCAGCCGCCTCACCAGCCCGAAGTAGCTCTCAGGCATGACATCTTTAGGCCACAACCAAACTATGAGGCCCTTCATGGCCTGTTCGGCCACCTTATGGAGCTCGACCAGCTGCTTCAGCTGGTCTCTCAAGGGCACCGGGTGTCCGGCCTCAGCATACTGAGACCAGAACACCTTCTCCGTCGAGCTCCCCTCCTCAGCCTGGTAGAAGGCAGCAGCGTCGAACACACTGCGGGGCAGCTCTGCGAATGCTCCTGGAGAGCTCCGGATTCGGTAGGTAACAAGTAATTCACTTTCACGTGCTTGCTTTGCATGAAGAATGCCTTACCCGTCGCTATCTTCTTTATCGCCTCAATTTCCTGGAGGGCTTTTTGGGCCTCGGCCTTAGCGGCTTTGGCGCTCTCAAGAGCTGAGGCGAGCTCGGACTCTCGAGTCTTCGTGTCACGCTCCAAACTCTAGTGTTTTTCCACGAGAGCCTAGAGCTCTTGCCGCACCTCCGCCACCCGCGCCTCCTGCTTCTCTCGCTCGGTGCGTTCCGTGGCCGCATTGCTTTCGGCCTTGGACACCGCTTCCTTTAGGGTCACCACCTCATTCGTGGCCCCTGCAATTCTCCCGTTATTCCTGTAATTTTTTGCAACCACATCTTTTATATACTTCCATAAGGTATTATTTACCTTCCTTGTCCTCGAGCTGCTTCTTGGCAAGGCCGAGCTCGTTCTCGGACCGCTCGAGGTTCTGCTTCAATGCATTGACCTCCTCAGTCAGTGCGGCAGAGGTTAGCAGCGCAGTCTGCATTCCCATATTGACATGCCTATATTAGACTCCTGCGTATATATTTTTAGATCCTCAGTTCGACTTTTCTTTCCGAACACCAAACTGAGCATCAGGGGCTACTGTCTATGCGGTAATATTTTTACATGTCTTAACTACATACCTCAAAGCCTGTTAGAAGGCTGGCACAGGCTTCAGTCAGCCCGCTCTTGGCGGACTGAACTTTCTGGATCACCGCACTCATAATAGTGTGGTGCTCCTCGTCGATGGAGGCGCCATTAAGCGCCTCCAGCAAATTGTCCGGCGCCTCCGGTTGAACGGAGGTCACCGGTGTCACAGTCTCGCCCTTCTTACGAAGGGGCCGCCCGCCGGACTCCGGAACCAGTGAAGGTTCCGGTGCGGAGTCCGGCCCAGGGCCGAACTCAGAACCCTTCGGGGTTTGATCCCCCTCGTGCCCAAAGTCCGGGAGGTTGCCTTGCGGCACCTCCGGGTCCTCCTCCTCCTGGCTGGACCCCTTTTGGGACCCCACCTCAGCGTCATCCGCAGCGCAAGGAGAGGAGACGACCGAAAGTGAAGTGCTATTCACATCCGACGATGCCAGGGAGCCGCTCGTTGAAGTGTCGAGCCCGTCCTTGGGCGGGCTGCAGGGTTATGTTCGCGTTAGGAGATTCTGTACGACAAACGAAATGCCATGAGTTATTCTGGTATCTGGACACTTACGATGTCGCCAGGGGCTTACTCCTCAGTGGCCACTCCTCTTCGTCGTCGGCGGCATTGGTGGAGTAGTCCGGAGGGAGGGTCCTTCCCTTCTTGGACCCTTCGGCCTCCCCCGTTGGGGCGGCCTTCCTTTTCCTCTCTCCCCCTGCTGGGGGAGAGGCCTCTTTTTCCTCCTCCCCATCTTCGGGGGAGGAGTCCGCCTTGGAGTCGTCGGGCGATGAGTCCGACAACACCTGGCGCCGGGAACTCCCTCGAGCTCCCGTGGCCTTCTTCTTGGCCTTCTTCTCCGGCACCACATAAGGCGTCGGAACCAGCAGCCCCGTCAATCGGGCGTCCGCTGGGTCTTCTGGCAGGGGAGCCGGACAGTTAACCTGCCCGGATGTCTTTTGCCAGGCATGTCAAAGGTAAAGGGAGTTTTAGATCCCGCATAGAGTCAAACTATGAAAAACATGTGTCCTGTAAAGGGTAAAATAGATTACCTCGTCGGCTTGATGCTGCGAGCTAAATCCGCGATCTTCGGTAGCGGAGGCGGGAGCCTTGGCGCCCTTGAACAGCACCTTCCAGGCATCTTCGTACGTATTATCGAAGAGCCTGCTCAAGGTTTGGTGCTGTGCCAGATCGAACTCCCACAAATTAAAGGCTCGTTGTTGGCACGGGAGGATCCGGCGGATGAGCATGACCTGGACTACGTTGACGAGCTTGAGCTTCTTGTTCACCAAGGTTTTGACGCAGGATTGGAGTCCGGTCAGCTCTTCCGAATCACCCCATGATAGGCCCTTCTCTTTCCAAGAGGTGAGCCGTGTAGGGAAGCCAGATCGGAATTCGGGGGCCGCTGCCCATTTAGGGTCATGCGGCTCGGTGATGTAGAACCACCCCGATTGCCACCCCTTTATGGTCTCCACGAAGGAGCCCTCGAGCCATAGGACGTTGGGCATCTTGCCCACCATGGCACCTCCGCACTCCGCTTGGCGGCCGCCCACTACCTTTGGCTTGACATTGAAGGTCTTGAGCCATAAGCCGAAGTGGGGCTGGATGCAGAGGAAGGCCTCGCACACGATGATGAACGCCGAGATGTTGAGGATAAAATTCAGGGCCAGATCATGGAAATCCAGGCCGTAGTAGAACATGAGCCCCTGGAACAATGGATGAAGTGGAAAACCTAGTCCGCGGAGGAAATGGGTGAGGAACACCACCCTCTCATGGGGGCCGAGGGTGGGGATGAGATGCCCCTTGTCGGGGTGCCAATGCGCGATGTCGCTGGACAAGTATCCGTCCTTTCGCAGCCTCTTGATGTGCCCCTCCGTGACGGAGGAGGCCATCCACTAGCCTCCCGCTCCGGACATGGCTGGGGAAGGTTGAGGCGAGATGTGCGGACTTGGGCGCTGGAGCTCAAGTGCGCGGAAATGGATAAGCAAAGGAGGAAGAAGGCATAGGTAAAAAGGTGGATCTTTATCCCCTTATATGGACGGACGAAACTATGCATCCTCACCAGCCTGGTAAAACTCGCTTATCTCCCAAGCGCTGTAATCAATGGCGCGGTTGGGTTACCCACGCCCGTATTGATGAGAATCCCAGAATAAGGGGACACGATCTCTGCTTTGACAAGACGTGCCAAGGAAACCGCATCGCTAAACGCGCTGAGGTGGAAAAGTAAAAACGATTCGAATAAAGGCTTGGCCGTGGTGTGATGTCACGCCACAAAATAGGTCAGCAGATTAAACTTGTGTAAATATTATTCTCTCTACGGTGGTATGTGGAACTTATTTTGCAGAGCCGGACACTATCCTTGTGTTCAAAATCTTCTATGAAGTATTCAGAGGAGGAACCCGCCTTGCAATGCCGAAGATAATATGTGCGCCAGACTCGTCGTCATTGAAGCCTGGTTCAGGGGCTACTGAGGGAGTCCTGGATTAGGGGGTGTCCGGATAGCCGAACTATCATCGTTGGCCGGACTCCTAGACTATGAAGATACAAGATTGAAGACTTCGTCCCGTGTCCGGATGGGACTTTCCTTGGCGTGGAAGGCAAGCTTGGCGATAAGGATATGTTGATCTCCTACCATTGTAACCGACTCTATGTAACCCTAACCCTCTTCGGTGCCTATATAAACTGGAGGGTTTTAGTCCGTAGGACGAACAACAATCATACCATAGGCTAGCTTCTAGGGTTTAGCCTCTCTGATCTCGTGGTAGATCTACTCTTGTACTACCCATATCATCAATATCAATCAAGCAGGAGTAGGGTTTTACCTCCATCGAGAGGGCCCGAACCTCGGTAAAAACATCGTGTCCCTTGTCTCCTGTTACCATCTGCCTAGACGCATAGTTCGGGACCCCCTACCCGAAATCCGCCGATTTTGACACCGACACTCCTCTTCCAGAGGAGTCCACTGCCGCCGCCGATAGCAGCCCGGAGTGGGATCCTAGGGCCCAGCCCCTGGTGAACTCGTGAGTATAAAATCCGAACACGCTTATGCATCCAGACTTGTCATGGCATAATATTTTAATCTGAGCCATACTTTTTACTGTCCGGTGAGGTCACGCAGCGAACAATCCTCGTCGGAGGATTTCCTGGGTTCGGATGCTATGGAGAGCGGGACACCCCCGAAGGCTCCCTCCCCCAAACATGTGAATGACACCAAGGCTTCGTCCCAGAAGGACACAGGCCATGGAGGGGGGAAAAGATCGCAAAGGCAGCGCCAGGAGGCCAGATTTCAGGGTCCAGACACATGGGAGAGAAGGCCCCCGTGGACGTCGTCGGCTGGGGTCATCTTGATTCCGGCCCCCAGCCTGGCACGATTCCGGAGACCAATAAGGCCACGGAATCAGGCAGGCGGCCTCCGTCGGCTCGATGGGGTGTGTCTGTTCCACCGGCAACCTCTGTCCAACCAGAGGTGCCGGATGCTTTATTGGCGGCGCTGAAGAGCGCCT
This sequence comes from Triticum aestivum, assembly GCF_018294505.1. Taxonomy (NCBI): domain Eukaryota; kingdom Viridiplantae; phylum Streptophyta; class Magnoliopsida; order Poales; family Poaceae; genus Triticum; species Triticum aestivum. The sequence goes on from NC_057813.1 coordinate 380,430,493, forward strand.
CCATCGTTGATGAGCACTGTGCCCTTATGGGTGCGGTGATTGAGATGATTCAGTCCGCTAAGAGTGGACTGAATAAATCCTGTATCAACCTCATAAAAGGCTTTGAGGTATGTTTTATGAGGTTTGGAAGAGTGTCATGGTATAGATAGCAGCCCCTGATACATTGTTCGGTGAAAAAAAGAACTGGACAGAGGATCAAATTTATGTTCGCAGGAGACTCGCTTGATGACATCTATCTCGTTTTAATAAGCAGGCGTCTATAGCGACTGCTGCCTCTCATGATGTGGAAGTATCCGGACTGAGGCATAGTCTGGGGCGGGCCGAAGGAGAACTTGGCTGATTGAAGAAACAACTGGTGGATAACCAAGGTATGCAAAAACCTTGTTCGTTGAGCACGAATGAATAAGTGTGCATGATAAAGATATTTTTATGATGTGCTCTAGGGGAGAAGGCCGAAATCGAGGCTCTTAAGAAGGCTATGGCCGAAGCCGAGAAGAAGGCAGCCGCAGAGCAGGCTCTTCGTGAAAAGCATGAGGCCCGAGTTATTGAAGCTGAGCGATAGCTTCAAGAGGCCGTGATGAAATGTGAGACCTTGGAGCAGAGTTTATCAGGGAAAGAATCCGAACTCTCCCAAGCTCGCCAAGCCGCAAGTGATGCCCGGGGGGAAGCCCAAGGTGCCCTGAAGGAAATCCAGGAGGCGAGGAAAATTGCGGCTGGCAAGGCTTTTTCTATACAAAGCGGGTAGTTGAAAGGAGAAAATCAAGTTGATAGTTTGAATTCTGATTTCTACAGGGGTGTTTGCGGAACTGCCCCGCAGCATATCTGATGCCGCCCAATTCTACCAAGGCGAAGAGAGGAACACTGCGGATAAGCTCTTTTGGATGCAGTATCTGGCACCGAATTATCTGGTGCCCTTTGCCGATCAACTGAAGCAGTTGATCGAACTGCATAAGGCGGCCGAGCTAGCCATGAAGGATTTAATTATCCGACTATGGCCCGCCGAGCCGATTCCAAGTAGTTACTTCGGGCTCGTGAAGCAGCTTGTGAGTGCCTGCCCTCGACTCAAGGTCATCAAGCGGTCGGTCTGTATTGAGGGTGCACGAATGGCCTTCTCCCTTGCAAAGGTGCACTGGGGGAAGATGGATGCGGAAAAGCTGATGACCGAGGGACCACCGGAGGGGAAGGAGCACCGCAAGCCCGAATTGTATTATGAAGGTGTCTTGAAAGGAGCCCGCCTTGCGGTGGAGCAATGTACCAAGGACATTATATTTCCATGAACGCAGTCATGTTGTCCTTTGTAATGTTAAACAAGGTCATTTCTATTATTTATTGCTTGTTATTTGAAAGTTCTTCCTCCTGTGTGGCCGTTTTATATATGTTAATCCTGAGAGTTGGCCAGTCGTCGGCTTCTGCCCCCACGTAGTAAGTACGGGGGTGTCGTGGAATTATCATGTCAGATGTCCTCGTGAAAGGACTTAGTCGTGGAGCCATCGCAATGGGTTAGCTTGAAAGGGGTTAAACCGGACAAGGGACACGGGACTTTTATACTAGTTCGTCCCCTTCGATGAAGGTAAAAGCCTATGTCTAGTTGTGATGGGATTGATTGGATTTCGATGATCAGGGAGCGAAACACGCTTGCCTGAGTCTCGAGTTGTTGTCTGTTGTCCCTGAACCGCCGCCGGGTCGTCCCTTTATATACATAGGTTGACGCTCGGCCGGTTTACAGAGCCCCGAGGCCGGCTCATACAAAGCGTCCGGCTCGGTCTCTCCTTTCCTAACTTACATTACAAGTTTACATAGTCATGGCGGTTTACCACTATGGGCCCTAATCCGCCTTTGGGCTTCTGGCTTCTAGGCTTAATTTAGTAAAGCGCCATCTTCTGGATCTTCATGGGATTCAACATAGTCGAGGGTAAACCGGGCCCTCCTGGCCGGTTTACACTCAGCAGCTATATCCTCAACATTAGGCCCCAGATTGATTTGAATTTGTTCATGTCAAACTTCAATACTTCATAGATCTCTGACAGGTATCTTCTTGTTTTTTCGTAAAGCGCCATATTGTCTTCTCCTGTAATTTTGTAAACCGCCGTGACGTCACCTTCTGAACACAGCAACGGTCCATCATGACATCATCTCTGTAAACAAAAATTAAAAAGATTCCCTTCACTTAATGGTTATCTCAAAAATCGAGGCGACATGCACACTCATTCTGCCGTTTCAGGCTCCTTGATTCCCGCGCCTGCCGTTTTATTCTCTCCTCTATAAATAAGGCCCGAGGGCCCTTCTCTCTTTTCCCCTTCTGTGCCTTCTTCTTCCTCACGACGCCCAAGCTCTGGAGCCCTGCCACCATCCGCGACCTTCGAGATCTGCACCGACAAAGGCCGCTGCATCAACCTGAAACGGACTAGATTTTCATTGCCCTTCTCCGCAGCAGATTTGTAGTGGTATTCTTCCTTTCTCCTCCATCTTTAGATCCGTTTCTAGGGTTTTCAAGTTCTTCTGCACAGTTCATCCTTCTTTGTTCTTCCTCCTGCTGAGACAGTTTTGATCCAATAACAGTGTAGATCTCATGCGGTACGTACTCCGCGTCGATTTTTAATGCCAGCTGGTCGTTCTTTTACCTCTGTAGAGTACATGGCCTTCCCTTCTCTACATAACACCTTTAGAGCTCACAGAGAAAATTGCTTTATGGATGTGTGGTAGATCCAAATAAATTTGACCATTATGTGAAACCTGTTTCTGTCAACACTTAGCCGAAATTTTGACTTCTGACTCTTCTGCCTATAGGCGGTTTAACCATGTGATAGTCAATCCGCCATATATCATCATCCCTCTCTTAAACCGCCAACTGAACCTTGCATAGTGTTCTTCCCCGGTTTAACACTGTATTATACACCATAAACCGTTAAATCTTTAAACCGGCACTTTTTCCTTTCAGTTCCTCTTTCCGAAATGTCGAAACAATTTGCTGCTTGCAATTGGGTTCCGTCTCGGATCACAGAGACACAGATCAATGGTTATGTCACCCCTGGTGCCTTAGCCTCAAAAAGGGTTCTTCACTGGCGAGTTCCGGAATCAGAATGTCCACCTGAACCTCAAGAAGGAGAGGTGATTGTTTTTATGCAACACTTAGACCGGAAATTCAGTCCGCCCGGATCAAAAAATTTCCGGGATGTCCTCGCAAGCTTTCAACTCCATCCGCAAGATATTGGTCCGAACTCTGTGTCAAACATATGCAACTTTCAAGTATTCTGTGAAGTCTACCTTCAAGAACAGCCAACCGTGGGTTGTTCCGGGATTTCTTTCATCTGAACCGCCGTACAGAATTCTCAGATGGTCCCAACACAGAGCTTGGTGGCATGTCAATTCAGAAAAGGAAAGAAGTTGATTGTGCTCATGCCAAACATCATAGCCATCCTAAAGATTGGAACTAGACCTGGTTTTACTGTTGGAACACTGCTCCTGACGGAGAAAATCCCTTGCCGGGTTACCGCTCTCATCGGCTTAGCAATGGCCACCCATTGCCTCCACATTTAACCGCCGCAGAACGGAAGAATTTTGCTCCTCAACTTGCCAAGCTCCGGGCTCTGATGGCCAACGGTTTGACTGGCATTGATCTTGTCCGCTGCTGGGTTTCTTGGGGCATTTTTGCCTTTGAGCTGCCGCCCCGGATTGATGCATGAATATACTGGCAATGTAAAAGACCCTCAACGATATCACGAAGTAGTAATGACCGACCTTGAAATCGCCAAATGTGTGAAGAGGATGCTTGATGAACCGATCTCTGCATGCAGCCAAACCGGTTTGGCTCCGTTTTGCGTCTCCAATAAACCGCCGGCGGTAAAGTTCATGTTCATACTTTACAGATTTTCTTCCGTATTAACTATATACTAACCTTTCCTTGTTTTAATTTCAGGCTAACAACTCCTTTTGGAAACAGACTAAACCAGCCCGGGCTCCTCGTGTAAAAACCAAGGCCACCAAGAAACCTGGAAAGAAGAAAACTGCCGAGTCTTCAGACCCGCCAGAGGAGGAGGAATCAGATGCTGAGGTAGAACTTGACTCACTTGGTTCCTTTTTCGTACATCTTATTGACAATGACTATCTTCAGGATGACGCCGAGGCCATCCATGCAGAACATGTTGAGGTAATTCTTCTTTCTTCCGACTCAGATCCTGTACCGGTTCAAAGAATTCGCCGTACAGTCCGGAAAGTAAAACAATCTCTCCCCCTTGCTCATTTGGATCCAAAATTTTCTTTGAAGACACAGCAAGTCGAAGAACGTCGCACAACCCGGCATAGTGGTCAATAAATCACTTCGTCCGGTTTAGCTGATACGCCCACCCGGAAACGTCGTCCAGAGGTGACTTGTTCTCCTAAAAAATGTTATCCTTTGAAAGGTTTCTTCCGATGCCCTCACAATCCGTCTGACCCGAATTACCAGGCTTCTTCCAACTCGTCTGGTGGTTCGTCAACCACTCAACTGCCTCCTCTCAAAGTTGTCGCTGGGTGAGTATTACTCAATTTATTTCTTTATTTGTCGGTTTACCATATTCTAACCTTTGATGTTGTAGAGCCAAGGCTCGATTAAGTAAGAAGGCCAAGACTAGCGACCCTACTGTTGATGTTGATCCAGAGAAGACGCCAGAGCATCATGGCGAAAACCCTGAAGTTGCCGTAGACAGCTCTGCTGGGTAGAATCAAGATGGTGATGCTAACCCGCCAGAAGTTGAACCGAATGTAGAAGTTGACACTTCACATCCTCTCGCTCCTCCAAGTCCAACAGTGGAACAACGGGGCTCAACTGCTGATCCGTCGAGTCCAACTAACAAACTGCCAAGCCCTGCCACGAAGGCACCAAGTCCTGTTTAGAATATTGATTCTTCCAGCCCGGCCGAGGATGATGGCGTTGTTGTTACGGGCACTGCATATAATGCCCCTGGTAATCCGGCTGCTCTATCAAAGCACACTGCCAAGGATGAATTCACTGCCATGAGCAAGGGGAAGGGGAAGACTGATTTGTCTGCTTATACCGATCTCTCTGCTCAAGACCTTCACTCCGGCTTCCTGAACCGGCTGTACACAAGCCGTGATTATGAAGCCGGTTTAGTAAATCTGATGAAGGAGCGCTATGAGGTAAACATTATTGCTCCTTGTTATGTACCTCATTATTGCTCTTTGTTATGTACCTTTATTGCATTGTAGCCCCCAAGGGCCGGTTTATCTTGAGAAAGTCAAACCGGGACTTTGTATACTCCATACTGTACCTTGTGAAATTTTCTTTATGTCTGGTCAAACACACATTAGCCCCCAAGTGCCATGATTAAAACTTGTATTAATCCTTGGGACTTCAACTATCCGCATAAAAATGATCCGCATTAGCCCCCAAGTGCCAAGTGTATAACTGGTTATATGCTTGGGACTTTAACAAAGATATTGACATGCTCTCTTACTGTTGTAGAGTGAGATAAATCAAAAAATCTCGCAAATTGCTGATCTTCAAGAAAATCTGAAATCCCAACAAGCCGAAACCACCAAGGCCAAGGATGAGCTGAAAACCGCCTTGACCACCATGGAGCAGCTTAAAGAATGGTTTAAGTCTGAGCAGGCCAACTGGTACAACGAAAAGGCCGGACTGCTGAAGCGGGCGGAGACTGATGAAGCAACTCTTGAACCGGTGACGGAAGAACTGTCTGGATTAAAGCGCCAAATCAATGCCATGACCTCTGCAATATTTGGTAAGCAGTGGTTGCCAAGGTTTTATAACTCTCTTTGAAATTTCATCGCTTTAACATGAATTTCCTAAACCGATGTAGGTAGTCACATTGCTCATCTAGGTTCTGACATGCGGAAGAAGCTCAAAGCTGCATATACACTGATTGAACAGCTGTATACCTGCGCTCAATGGGTTATATGCACAACTTCTTATGAAAATGCGGCGCCAACACTTATCAAAGACACGCTGGATCGCCTCTCGATGACGCCAGCGCAAATAGAAGAGCTGAAGCGATCTGCTGCTTGGGCTGGCACTTTACTAGCGCTGACTCGAGCCAAGGCATGGATAGCTGATCTTGATCCGGCTGACATAGCCAAAGGCTTCCCCAGTGCGCAAGAAAACGGTGAAGAATTTGACAATGACGCCCTCAAACGGGTAACAAGGGAGATGCGTTGTTTGGCGAGTCAACTAGCAGAAGAGGTGAATCTGACGGTTCACCAATCTTTCTATGATGCAAACAACAGATGGGTTGAAGCTGTGATTCCTGAAGTGCAGAACCTTATTCCACGAATCCGTAAGCACACTTACGCCCCTGACGTTGATCCGGCTGAGCTTATAAGTGAAGAGGTTGTCTTTCAGGCCTTGACCCGGATTGATTGGACCACCAATGACTTCCAGCCATTGGATGAGGAGGAAGCTGAACCAATGCCAGATGACCCATCTACCTCACATCAACCCGGCGATGAAGCTTAATCCATCAGGGTGGTTGATATGTCAGAAATTGTCCATGTGAAAACAATTCCATACTTTGGGCCTCTGAGTGCCTTGTAATAGGGTAGCAAAAACTTATTATGATCTGCTGCCATCATGCAGGAGGAGATACTTTGTGTTGATCCGCCATATCAATGTCAATTTTGTCCCAAGTATCAGAATATGCAACTCCTGTGTGTGCATAAAAAGACAAGGGTCCTGGCGGTTTACCGCCGGACGGGTCATAATGCCCAAAACAGGCCGGATTGATAATCAAATCATAAAGATATGAAATTATGCATACCTGTGATATAAGATCCCTGTTTAGTTGGCTGGCCAACTTTTATTGTAATAAGGGTAAAAAATCCAAATCTGGATTTCTTGTATAACTCCATCATTTTCTGATGTCGTACAGTAAGTCATACCGGGTGATGATTCACGCCAGATGATCCAAGCTGTTGACAGGTAGTCAATGTCAGGTCGGGTTAAGAAACTCCGGTTTAAGAATAAGGTCTGTCAACGTGTAGTTGCAAACCAAGCCGGTTTAAAGAATACCGGGCTAAGAAAATGACTGACCAAGCCAAGAAAATCGGTTTAACATAAAATTCAGCAAAACGCGAATAAAACCGTGTAGTCGAGGCTTTTTGGGGGCTGCCGGCCCAAATTCGAGGCTTTTTGTGGGCTGCCAGGCCGCTGAGTTGAACCATTTAACAAAGCCTTTTAAGATGGACCTCCAACTAACCAATCACCGTTTTAACTTTGACAAGTGCAGGGTCTCAAGGAGAGTAACTGTCAAACATTCAGAGGGTCGTGCCAGGATGACCTGGATAGGAGTGTCTTACTTGATGAAGGTAGGTTAACCAGGGGTTTTAGGTAAATATACCAGCTTCCAAGCCGTGGGTCGATACCCAGCTACAAGGGTCCATTCAAACTCCTTGGTATTGGACCAAGGAGCCCCCAAGTAACATGATGAGTTGTGCTCATTAGGTGCCTATGTTTGAGTTGTGCATAGCATCTAGACTCTCTTTGGCCCTTTGGGTGTGAAGCTCCCAAGCTTTGTGGCGTGATAGCCAGTTTAACAGGTAGTACTCCGCTTTGTCAGCTGAAGCCCCCATGTAGCTCAAAGAATATTTGAGAAAAAACAGCAGAGGCCCCGCTTTAGAGCAAGGATGCTGATTTATTTATTGATGATAATATATACATTGTCAAAATATGTACATAAAAAAGAGCCTATGGCTCAAGTGTAGTAAGGCCGGAGGAGAGCTATGTTCCGGGGCCGCCGGGTCTCCTCCTCAGAGTTGCGTGAGTCATCTCGAACGTCAATGAGGTAGTATGATCCGTTGTGCAGATTCTTTCTGACCACAAAGGGTCCTTCCCAAGGCGGGGATAACTTGTGCATGTCGGTCTGATCCTGGATAAGCCGGAGCACCAAGTCACCTTCTTGAAAGGTTCTCGTCTTAACCCGACGGCTGTGATAATGCCGTAGGTCCTGTTGATAAACCGCCGATCGAGCCAAAGCCATATCCCGCTTCTCATCTAACAGGTCCAGTGCCTCTTGGCGGGCTTGCTCGTTGTCCGCTTCAACATAATTAGCAACCCGGGGCGAATCATGACGTATATCACTTGGGAGAACCACCTCTACCCCGTATACCATAAAGAAAGGCGTGTAGCCTGTTGATCGATTGGGGGTGGTGTTGATACTCCACAACACAGAAGGTAATTCTTCCACCCAACAACCCGGCGTCTGCTTCAAGGGAATCATGAGCCGGGGTTTAAGACCCTTTAAAATTTCTTGATTAGCTCGCTCTGCTTGACCGTTGGATTGAGGGTGCGCCACAGATGCTTGGTCAAGCCGGATGTGCTCTCTTTGACATAAATCCTCCATCTCACCTTTGGAAAGGTTGGTACCATTATCCGTGATGATGCTGTGTGGAAAGCCAAAATGGAAAATAATCTTTTTGAGAAATTGAACCGCCATAGCTGCATCACACTTGCTAACAGGCTCTGCTTCAACCCACTTGGTGAATTTATCAACTGCCACCAACAGGTGGGTCTTCTTGTCCGGGGAACGTTTAAAGGGTCCAACCATATCAATCCCCCATGTAGCAAAAGGCCAAGTCATAGGAATCATCTGTAGTTCCTAAGCCGGAACATGAGCTCTGCGTGAAATTTTTTGACAAGCATCACATTGCTTTACCAGATCCTCCGCATCAGCATGAGCTGTCAACCAGTAAAACCCATGACGAAAAGCTTTTCCAACCGGGGACTTTGAACCGGCATGATGACCACAATACCCTTCATGAATTTCCCATAGGATCGCTTGGCCTTCTTCTGGAGAAACACAACGCTAAAATACGTCTGAAACGCTACAGTGGTGTAACTCGCCATTGTGAATAACCATGGACTTGGATCGCCGGACTATCTATCGGGCCAGGACTTGATCATTTGGTAGCTCACCCCGGCTCATATACGCCAGATATGGAACCGTCCAATCCGGCACAACGTGTAAGGCGGCCACCAACTGAGCCTCCGGATCAGGAACATCCAAATCCTCTTCTGTTGGCAACTTAACAGACGGGTTATGCAAGATATCTAAAAAGGTGTTAGGAGGTACCGGTTTACGCTGAGATCCAAGCCTGCTCAAAGCGTCTGCTGCTTCGTTTTTGTGCCGATCAATATGCTCAATCTGATACCCTTTGAAATGACCCGCCACAATATCTACCTCACGCTTGTAAGCCGCCATGAGTGGATCCTTAGAATCCCAAGTACCAGAAACTTGCTGAGCCACCAGATCAGAATCCCCGAAACAACGGACTCGACTTAAGTTCATCTGTTTAGCCACACAGAGACCATGAGGTAGAGCTTCATACTCAGCTGCATTGTTAGTACAAGGAAACATCAAGTGGAGGACATAGCAAATTTTATCACCTCGAGGGGAAGTAAGGACAACTCCAGCCCCCGAGCCTTCCAACTGTCTTGATCCATCAAAATGAATAGTCCAATACGTATTATCCGGCTTCTCTTCCGGTGCTTGCAACTCAGTCCAGTCATTGATAAAGTCCACAAGAGCCTGAGACTTGATAGCCGTTTGAGGTACATATTTTAAACCGTGTGGACCAAGCTCAATTGCCCACTTTGGAACCCGGCCAGTTGCTTCTATGTTTTGGATGATATCGCCCAAGGGAGCAGAACTAACCACTGTGATGGGGTGACCTTGAAAATATTGCTTGAGCTTTCGACTGGCCATAAAAACCCCATACACCAATTTCTGCCAATGCGAATAGCGTTGTTTTGACTCGATCAGAACTTCACTGATGTAGTATACCGGTCGTTGAACCGGATATTCCTTCCCAGCCTCTTTACACTCAACCACAATTGCCACACTGACCGCTCGGGCATTGGCAGCCACATATAATAGTAAAGGCTCATGATCAACTGGGGCGGCAAGAACTGGCAGTTCAACCAACTGCCGCTTTAACTCCTCAAAGGACGCATTGGCTGCATCACTCCAGACGAAATCATCCGTCTTCTTCAGCATCTGATACAAAGGAATGGCCTTCTCACCCAAACGACTAATAAACCGGCTGAGGGCTGCAATCCGGCCTGCTAGACGCTGAACATCATTGATACATGTCGGTTTAGCCAAGGATGTGATTGCCTTGATCTTTTCCGGATTAGCCTCAATGCCCCTGTTAGACACAAGAAAATCGAGCAGCTTGCCTGCCGGAACACCAAAGACACACTTATCCGGGTTAAGCATCATCTTGTAAACCCGAAGGTTGTCAAACGTCTCCTTGAGATCAGCTATCAATGTCTCCTTTTTCCTGGATTTTACCACAATGTCATCCACATACGCATGAACATTACGCCCAATCTGCGTGTGAAGACAATTTTGCACACAATGCTGATAAGTTGCCTGAGCACTCTTGAGTCCAAAGGGCATGGAAACATAGCAGAAGGCTCCAAAGGGAGTGATGAAGGTTGTCTTCTCCTGGTCCTTAACTGTCATTTTAATCTGATGATATCCTGAATAAGCATCCAAAAAACTCAGGCGTTCACAACCCGCCGTTGCATCAATGATCTGATCAATACGTGGGAGAGCAAAAGGATCGGCCGGGCAAGCCTTGTTCAAGTCCGTGTAGTCCACACACATACGCCAAGTACCGTTTTTCTTAAGAACCAGCACCGGATTAGCCAACCATTCAGGATGAAACACTTCAACGATAAACCCAGCAGCCAACAGCCGGGCTACCTCCTCACCAATTGCCTTGCGTCTCTCTTCATTAAAGTGATGAAGAAATTGCTTGACCGGTTTAAACTTCGGATCAATATTAAGAGTGTGCTTAGCGAGTTCCCTCGGTACACCTGGCATGTCAGAAGGCTTCCATGCAAAAATGTCCCGGTTCTCACGGATGAACTCGATGAGCGCGCTTTCCTATTTTGGCTCCAGATTGGTGCTGATGCTGAACTGCTTGGACGAATCACCAGGTACGAAGTCAACAAGCTTAGTCTTGTCAGCCGGTTTGAAATGTAGGGTTGGGTCATGCTCAATGGTGGTCTTCTTCAGAGGGGTCATATCCGCCGGATCAACATTCTCCTTGTAAAACTTTAACTCCTTTGTAGCACAAACCGACTCAGCGTAAGCCACATCACTTTCCTCGCAATCCAAAGCAATTTTTCGACTTCCATAAACCGTGATGGTTCCTTTGTGACCCGGCATCTTGAGCTGCAAGTAAATATAACAAGGCCTCGCCATGAATTTTGCATAAGCCGGTCGTGCAAACAGTGCGTGATACGGGCTCTGGATTCTCACCACCTTAAAAGTCAATGTCTCAGACCGGGAATCATGTTCATCACCAAACACAACTTCCAAGGCAATCTTACCCACTAGATATGCCGATTTACCTGGTAACACACCATGAAAAACAGTATTGGACGGTTTAAGATTCTTATCTGTCAGCCCCATGCGGTGGAATGTCTCATAATACAGAATATTGATACTGCTTCCTCCATCCATGAGTACTTTGGTGAACTTATAACCTCCCACCTGAGGTGCCACCACCAGAGCAAGTTGACCCGGATTGTCAACCCGGGGCGGATGATCCTCCCTGCTCCACACAATAGGCTGTTCCGACCACCACAGATAACGTGAACCGCCGGTTCAACTGCATTGACTGCCCTCTTGTGCAGCTTCTAATCACGTTTGCATAGACTAGTGGTGAACACATGATACTGCCCACCATTCAACTGCTTTGGGTGACTCTGGTAACCCGACTGCTGCTGATTCCCTTGATTACTCTGCTGGTTATTACCACCTTGGTTGCTCTAGTTGCCATGATTATTCTGAAACCCAGAGCCAGAACCGTCGCCACCATGAAAACCTGGACCTGAACCGCCCGACGGACCCTGATCATACCGGAAAAGATCAGAGTTTTTGAACTCCTTCATAATGTTACAATCCTTCCAGAGATGTGTTGCAGGGGCCTCCTTGGTCCCATGCTTTGGACAGGGCTGATTCAACAAGCGCTCCAGATTCATCGCCCTGCCGCGCTGGGGCGGTTTACCCTTCCGACGCTGCACGTTAGCATTAGCCACAAAATCTGAATCCGCTTTACGCTTACCATTATTCCCATGGCCTCCCTGGTTGTGCTGCTATCCCTTCGGACCGCCATTCTTCTTTCCCTTCTCCGGTTTCTCATTATCAGAATCAGGATCCTTGGTATTATCAGAATCGGCATACTTTACCAAGGCCGCCATGAGGGTTTCCATGTCGCTGCAGTGGCGCTTGAGCCGTCCCAACTTCATCTTCAATAACTTAAACCGGCAATTGCGCTCTAGTGTGATAATCGATTGGCCAGCGTTAATCCGGTCGGAGGAGTGCAAAACTTCTGAGACCCGGTGCACCCAATGAGTCGTGGACTCGTTCTCTCCCTGAACACAAGCGTCCAGATCCACAATGGACATGGGTTGTTTGCATGTGTCTTTAAAATTGGCTATAAACCGGGCCTTCAGCTGATCCCAAGACTCGATGGAATTAGCTGGCAGATTTTTCAACCAAGTGCGGGCTATTCCTTCCAACATCATCGTGAAGTACTTGGCACAAGCTGCTTCATCTACATCCAGCATCTCCATTGCCATCTCATAAGTCTCGACCCACGCCTTAGGTGGCTTATCCGCCGTGTAATTAGGCACTTTGCGCGGACCCTTGAAATCCTTGGGCAGACGCACGTTACGGAGAGCCGGAATAAGGCATGGCACTCCCCAGGAACTGAAAGCAAGCCCGGTGCCCCTGTCAACCAACACTGCTGGCTGGACCGGGGCGAGTTGATAACGACCCAAAGCATCATCCCTTCGTGCCCTACCATGATCCACCACATCCTGAGCATTGCAACGCCGCGTGCTGCTAGATACCTCCGGTTCGTCCATCCGCCTGCTATAACTTGGGCTTGGATGAGGGGTTGAATGAATTCTATCCCGGCTATATGAATAGGCCTGCTACTGCACCACGGCGGTTTGAAGAAGATCTCTCGCCCGCCGTGTCTCAACTGCCTCTATTGAATCGCCCTCCATCGGAATGGCTGCCAAGCGTAAGGCCACGGCAATCATGTTGTCTAGAGGGCTCGAAAAGTGACCCGATGGTGTAGGAACATACTGCGGCGGGTTAACTGTCCGTCGGGGTAGCTCTGTTGCTCGTGGCTGATCCGGAGCTATCCTAGGCGCTTCAGCCCGGTTGCAGCTGCCGGATTGCTCGGCCCAGCGCCTGGCGTCTGAAAGAGATTTAACCCTTCGTAAACCGGCGGCAGGCGCGACCGATACTTCCTTCGTATCACATCCTCTAATGCGGTCCGATCTAGCATGAGCCAGTAATTCTGTGCTTGTATCTGCTGTGCCTGTGCATTCAAAGCGGCCTGTTCCTCAGCCATCCTATTATCCTCAGCCACTAGGTCCTCCTTAGCCTGCATAATTTGCTCCTTCAGTTTCGCCACTTCTGCATTGTGCTGATCCTGCGTCTCTGGGGTGACTGTCACGGTTAACAAGGTCGCCCAAGCGTCCATCAAACCGGAGAGGACTTGCGCCTGTTGGCGCGCCGAGGTACCTGCCGCAGCCGCTGATCCGGTATTCATTGCTGCGGTAGAGGAAGACTGCAACGCGGGCTGCGTTCCGGCCATGTAGATAGCAACCCGGCTTGGCGCTTCAGGGAGGTCCAGAATACTGTTGCCATCGGAATATCCCTCGAGCACACCGCTATGAATCTGGTATAAGGACTCGGTTTCGCCAGTGGATGACTCGCCGTCGGAATATACGGCCGTCTCGCCCTCAGACACTGGTTCAGATCCGATCCCATGGACACATCCTACGAACGCACGCTTCGCGGCGGGCTTAATCCGGGATGGACTCGCATGCTGAGCCGTCTCGGCGAGGTCGGTGCAGATGTCCGGCTCAGGGCCCGGTTCGCCGACCTTGCCGATGAAGACATGAATTCCGCCGAAGGGGACCCGGTACCCGTACTCGATCGAGCCGGCCTCGGGGCCCCATCCTTTGTCGTTGATGTAGATCTTGCCGCGACGAATTTTGGTCATCCGGCCGATCACGTACCCCTTAAGTCCTTCAGAGCAGCCCTTCAAGAACTCGACACCATCGTGCAATAGCCCCATGGTGGGCGCCAACTATTGTGGAATTATCACGTTAGATGTCCTCGTGAAAGGACTTAGTCGTGGAGCCATCGCAATGGGTTAGCTTGAAAGGGGTTAAACCGGACAAGGGGCACGGGAGTTTTATACTAGTTCGGCCCCTTCAATGAAGGTAAAAGCCTACGTCTAGTTGTGATGGGATTGATTGGGTTTCGATGATCAGGGAGCGAAACACGCTTGCCTGAGTCTCGAGTTGTTTTCTGTTGTCCCTGAACTGCCGTCGGGTCATCCCTTTGTATACACAGGTTGACTCCCGACCGGTTTACAGAGCCCCGAAGCCGGCTCATACAAAGCGTCCGGCTCGGTCTCTCCTTTCCTAACTTACATTACAAGTTTACATAGTCATGGCGGTTTACCACTATGGGCCCTAATCCGCCTTTGGGCTTCTGGCTTGTAGGCTTCATTTAGTAAAGCGCCATCTTCTGGATCTTCATGGGATTCAACATAGTCGAGGGTAACCCGGGCCCTCCTGGCCGGTTTACACTCAGCGGCTATATCCTCAACAGGGGGTGTTCGGGATAAACCTGAGCACTCTTTATCCCAGTTTTGGGTCCTTGAAGGAGGTGTTCAGCACGGCGAACCAGGCAATCGGACTATAGGGCTTTATCACTCTCACTTAGCCATAGGAGTTTGACAAAAGGAAGGTGGGCGCAGCCCCTGGTGTTTGGAAGACGGCACGAGGGGCTCTATAAGCACCTGATCGGAAGAAAAACCGATCCATCGCACGCTGCATTGGTTATAGCATTGTGCGGAATAAATCCTTAAAGATTATACAACCTCTCGAACAGCTGACCAGCTCTCGCTGTATCATGACAGTCAGCTTTCGGCTTTCTCTACTGAGGTGCTCGTCCGGAAGAACTAGGACACAATCGCAGTATTTCTCCCTGTGCTACCATGGCCAATATAGCGGAACGTAAGGTACCAAAACATGGGGGTCGGGCAAACCCAACTATTAACCCAAGACATGATTCGGAGCTGATGCATATAATGCTATAAGTTTGGGGTGCCGAACTGCCGTGAAGGTGTTCGGACTTTATTGCCGTATTATGGGTATAATGTAGCCCCTGGCATATTAAGGCATATCGCGATGTGCAGCTGCCTTTTGACAAAAGAGTTTTAATAAGAAATAATAGCAGATGAGCAGCATATAAATCCACATGTTGTATTTGAATAATACGTCGATGCATATGAGTATAGGTAATGGGATAAAAAGAAATATGACTGTGGAACCTGCTGAGACCAGGTGGGAGGAAGTTGTATGCGGATTCGGAGTGTAGTCGGATGATCATCGAGGGGAATATCTAGAGATTCCCTTACACGCTCGAACTGTTTCCACACCATCCGTCCTGGCCTATGCAAAGGTGAACCTGCAAGGAAAATGCAAGAAATGGTATTGCGCCACAGAGCGGTTGAGCCAGAGTATGTCGCCTGTCTTAACTTTTGCCAGAGTGTTTTAATTGAGCTCTGGACGAGCCTGGCTATCCTGCCGCGCAGTAGTTCGGACTCCTTTAGCGGTGTCTGGGAGCTTGGCCATCGACTCGAGGTTCGATTGAAAGGTGCCATTCGTTGCTTCTGCTGTTAAAGCGGCGGTAGACTCTTCAGCAGTGAGGGGAAGTTCGGCCTTGCCATTAACCGTGATGATGCCACGCGGACCGGGCATCTTGAGCTTACGGTACGCATAATGTGGCACCTGCGTTGAATCGAGCGAACGCGGTTCATCCGAGCAGTGCCTGATAGTCACTGTGGAAGGGGACAATGTCGAAGACTAACTCTTCGGTACGGTAATTGTTTGGTGATCTGAAGATTACCTCTAGAGTGATGAAGCCTATACAACTGGCCTCCACACCTGGTATGAGACCTTTAAAGGTGGTTTTAGTGGGCTTGATCATCAAATGATCGATACCCATAAGGACTCATGTGAGGTGGAATCCATCAATTATTGGGTCAAGGACGAGTGCGGCTGGATTGCAATGATTGGTATTGGCTGGATGATCCTTACGATCGAAGGTGATCGGCCATATGTTGTATTGTGGGGCGACTGACTCCATTAAGTCGACATCCCTAAGAGTGAATGTTCGTTCCAGCTTGGGAATGTGGGTGGCGTTTATCATGTTCACCGTTTTGATTTGCGGGGGAAATTTCTTTTGCCCTCCTAGATTTGGTGATCGGGGCTCCTCGTCGTCATTGTAGCTTTGAGATCCCTTCCCCTTGTATTCGGCACCTGACCTACCGGCTTGTCTGAAGACCCAGCATTCTCTATTGGTATGATTGGCTGGTGTTCCTGGGGTGCCATGAATTTGGCAAGGACGGTCGAGTATGCGGTCCAAACTGGACGGGCCCGAACTGTTTTTGTTGAATGGCTTTTCCGCTGACTGGACTTGGAGCCACTGAATCCGGTATTGACTGCCGTGTCTTCGGCGCTATCACTGTTTTTGCAATGCTTGTGTTTGTTGCATCATGGTTTTTCGTTGCTATCTCTGGCTTTTGATGTGCCGGGATTGCTTGCTATGTTGTTGCTACGAGCCAACCAACTATCCTCGCCCACACAAAAGCGGGTCATGAGTGTCGTAAGGGCTGCCATGGATTTTGGCTTTTCTTGGACGAGATGTCGGGCAAGCCACTCGTCACAGATGTTATGCTTAAAGGCCGCTAAGGCTTCGGCATCCGGACAGTCGACAATTTGGTTCTTTTTAGTTAGGAACCGAGTCCAAAATTTCCTGGCTGACTCTCCGGGTTGTTGGGTTATGTGACTTAGATCGTCAGCATCCGGTGGTCGCACATAAGTGCCCTAGAAGTTGTCCAGGAATGCATCTGTCAGGTTCTCCCAACTCCAGATGGAGTTTGCCGGCAAGCTATTCAGCCAATGTCGAGCTGGTCCCTTGAGTTTTAGTGGGAGGTATTTGATGGCGTGTAGATCATCTCCGCGAGCCATGTGAATGTGTAGGAAGAAATTTTCTATCCATACTGCGGGGTCTATAGTACCATCATATGATTCAATGTTCATGGGTTTAAACCCTTCTGGGAATTCATGATCCATTACTTCGCCTGTGAATCATTGGGGGTGTGCGGCGCCTCTGTGTTGGGCTACAATGTATTCGGTCCGGCCGGATTCGTTGGTATATCTGGTGTGACGGTCATCGTCATGTGTTGGGGCGTGCCCCCATGATCCGTAGATCGATCTTGACTGTCCTGCTTTGTTTTTCAATTTGTCTTGCAGGTCATGCGTGGAGCCCCGGGCTTTCGTGTTCTTGCTTGTTTGGCGTTGGGGTGTGGGCTGGACTTTGGGCTGATACGCCGCTTTGTCTCGGCCACGAGGTGGCCGATCAGCCACATCGTGCGCTGGTAGTGTGGGCTTTAGTGCCTCCTCCTCGAGTTGAGGTAGCAACCTGCGCTTTGGGTAACTTTTGGTAGGGCCCTTGAGTCTGTATTCCTCGGCTGCCAGGACCTCAGTCCATCTGACAGTTAGCAGGTCTTGATTAGCTTGAAGTTGTTGCTGCTTTTTCTTCAGGCTTTTTGCAGTGGCTATAAGCCGGCGCTTGAAGCGCTCCTGCTCGACGGGATCCTCAGGCATGGTGAATTTCTTCGTCGCCCGCTTCCCACTCCAGCCGGACATAGTTCGTCTAGGAGTCTCCTGACAAAGAGAGAGACCTCAATGAATTTAGCACGTTGCCCAAAGGCGAGTGCTGAAAGATATCCACGGAGGTAAACTCCATGATCGGTGCCCAATCAGATTTGATAGGCACGGGCGTACGCGGTTCGGAGCATGTGGCCGAAGACGAGTCCGAGGGTCCGATGACACAGATTTCTTTGGGTGTGAAGTCTGTGTTCGGTTCTAGCGCCGATGAGTGTGCGGCCTCCGTGGCGGGGTCCATCCACCCGCCCTCGGATGGCACGATCTACTCCGGATTAATGACCGGGGCAGCCACAGGCATGATCTCCCGAACACTGTCCGATGGCAGATCTAAGTCATGCTCGTCGTGACTATTCGGGGAACCTGACATGGGTTCGAATCCGTCGAAGATCAAGTCTCCGCGCATATCGGCAGTGTAATTCAAGCTTCCAAACCTAACCTGGTGGCCAGGGGCGTAGCTGTCGATCTGCTCTAGATGGCCAAGTGAGTTGGCCCGCGGTACGAAGCTGCCGAATACGAAGATCTGTCCGGGGGGGAAACCTCACCCTGGACCGCATCGTTGAAGATGTTTGAAGGAGCCATCAAGCCTTATCGTGACGACATAGTGGAACTCTCAATGAAAGCACCAATGTCGGTGTCATAACCGGCGGATCTCGGGTAGGGGGTCCCGAACTATGCGTCTAAGGCTAATGGTAACAGGAGGCGGGGGACACGATGTTTACCCAAGTTCGGGCCCTCTCGATGGAGGTAATACCCTACTTCCTGCTTGATTGATCTTGATGATATGAGTATTAAAAGAGTTGATCTACCATGAGATCATAGAGGCTAAACCCTAGAAGCTAGCCTATGATTATGATTGTTGTTGTCCTATGGACTAAACCCTCCGGTTTATATAGACACCGGAGGGGGCTAGGGTTACACAGAGTCGGTTACAGAGAAGGAGATCTACATATCCGAATTGCCAAGCTTGCCTTCCACACAAAGGAGAGTCCCACCCGGACACGGGATGAAGTCTTCAATCTCGTATCTTCATAGTCCAACATTCCGGCACAAGTACATAGTCCGGCTATCCGAGGACCCCCTAATCTAGGACTCCCTCAGCATGGCCAGGCACCAAATGAGGAGCGGTAGGGCGAATGGACTGGGGGCTGGCATCGGGACAATGTCCCATGGTGCCTCCACACCACCTCTGATGGGTTCTTTATATGGGCAAAGGAGAAGCCCGTGTGCACCCCCCCTCATCAGCTTGGACAGCAGAGTCGCCAAGGCCATGCAGGGCCGGGGCCCTTCATGAGCTGGGCCAACACCCCGATGACACCTCCCACAAAAACAATTGTCAGTTACGACCAGTATCTTTGGGATATGTCGGGTTAACCTTGGATCACAGGTAGTCATGCCAAGACGACGCACCTCTAAGGGCTGACCCCGCCCCAGGCTGGCGGGGTGCACCGGGAGGTCGTGCAGGGGTGCACTCCGCATGCAACGGGGGCTCGGCACCAAGGCTTCCCCCATGTCATGGGGCGTGTGGCGCCACCCCCACCGTGATGTGTGTAAACCAGAAGTGGGTCTTCTCCTGGGGAAGACGCCGGCGAGCCCTCCCCCTGGAGGAGGCCCACGGCTCCCTCACCATCGCTCGCGTAGCCCCTGCCCCTTGGTCCTGTCCTGGTTCCCGGACGCTCCAATGATGGCCGGGATATGCGCGGAATGGGGTTCCTGCCCAGGGGGCAAGGAGCACTCCTCAAGTCTCCGCCCGTGACACTCTCACGTAATAATGAGTGGGGTTGTACATGCCCCGGAGTCTCTTGAGCGCTGCCCCTGAGCCTCACGGGGGCTCCCGCCCACATCCAAGTGGAAGCACCATGCTCCGTGCTGGTAGTCGACACTGCCCCCCAATGGCTATGCCCACGCCCAGTGTGGGCCCCATGCTCCGTGCTGGGGGGAGACTAGAAGACCAATGTAGACGTTGGACGCGGCCATCTTTTTTGCCCTCTTTTGTAATCCCATCTGCTGCCTTTGGAATGAAATTTGTAACTCCTTGCAATTTATTGCACTTGTTAAAAGAAAAAAAGGGGATTTTCTTTTCGACTCACATTGTTTTCTCTTCTCTTCAATTTTTGGTTTGAGGGTCATGGCTCCGGCCTGCTGCTCTCCCACCGAGCGCCCCGCGAGCGGGGGCTGGGTGTGGTGTGTGCATCTGAGCTAGCCCGAGCGGCAGAAGGGCCCCCCCCGGCCAAGTGCTTAACTGCCGCGGGTCCGCCTGTGCACACCTTGCAAAAGCTTTGGCGCTTGGCTCCTTGCGTGGCACTCTCGAGCAAACCAGCAGGCACGCACCATGCCCAACTTCCAGCTCTGGGCCTTAGGGGTGCTTAGCATCAGGCACTTCCTCCACACTCCCGCAAGCCTCGACGACTAGCAGAGGCACACCAGGAAGCCCTAGGCCATCACGAGCCTCCCCTGAGACCCCGCAGACCTGGGGCTCCATAGGACCGGTCACAGGAGAAGTGCATCTATGCAATACAAGAACACACCGAAGGCCGCGAACACAAATGCTAAGCCAAGCCAACTACTCTAGTTGGGAGCTCTCTAGCTCATGATGACATATTTTCAAAAATAATTTAGAGAATACATCATTGTTTCATGCACCACAGGGGAGCTCCTTCCAAAAATGCTTTCACGTCTCACGGGGCCATATCCGAAATTTTGGCAGGCAAACAGGGGAGTACAAACCTAGCGAAGACGCACTGCGGTCGGCATCGTTGTCATCATCATCACCATCAGCTTTGTCTACTCCGACCACGGGTGCAACCATATCGTCAGCAAGGGCGAATTCCCTAATTAGGTCATCCACGTGGTCGTCCACCCAGCTTGCCAGGTCGCCCTGGGTTACTCCAGGCACAGGGGCTATCGCGGCGTTGAAGTCAAAGTCAGGATGGAGGCTGAGGAGGTAGCTGAAGACGCGCGAGAATGCATGCCCAAGAAGGTCTCATCTCTTCTCTTCAATGAGCTCGCATGCCTTCGCAGCCCTGCCCTCGAGGCAGGTCATGACCTGGGTGAAGAAGCGGAGGTAGCCGGCATCATCAGCTTCGTACGGGCGGGAGATGCTCTCGCCACAGATGGTGTCTAAGGCCCAGTTGGCCCTGACCCTGAGATCCTCGAGCATCAAGGAACGCTCATGCTACAACGTTCGGCGGCGGCCTGCCTCGTTCGAAGCTCTCTCCATGAAGGACGTGACACCCGCGACCTGCTGATGAAGTGAGGACAGCTCGGCCATAGTGGTGGCCCGGGCCTCCTCGGCAATTTTCTCGCGCTGCTCTGTCGCGGCCAACTTCACCTTGAGGGCATCGGCCTTGCCTCGCAGCTCGGCATGTCGTTTCTTGAAGTGAGCATCCTAGAACCCCAGTTTGCGGCAGTACTCCTGGACAAGGGCTTTGTGGATTGCTGCCACCTTCTGGTCGACCTCCCATTGGACCCTTGCCTCCTGAGAGGCAAGGGCGTCCTCGGCTATGGCTACTTGGTGCTCCATCACCTCGAGATGATCGCGCTCCAGGCTGTGCTCCAATGGATCGAGCGCTAGCGCGTCCTCACGCGCCTGGACCCCCGTCTCATCTGAGGGGGTCTGGATTGGCAATGCTGCAAGGGCGGCCCTACGCGCCCGGACTTGCCACTCGAGAGCAGCGTTCGAGGCTCGGAGCTCTCTCGCGCGCTCCTCGGCTGCCTCACGACGAAGATCTGCGGGCCTAGCCTCCTGCAGGGCGTGGGCACAAGCTCCCGAGAAGCTGCAAGGGACTCCTAGGCCTCCGTGCGGGTGCACTCATGCTACAAGCACCCAAGATTGATTGCGACCTTCAATTGGTGCCATTTGCGCACCTGGCACAGACCTTCCGCCTCAAGGCGCTTGTCGACATCAGGAAGCTCTACCCCAAGGTAGCTCAGCACGCTCGTCGCTTCCTGAAGAAGGTTGTGGCGAATGACACTGCGCCCGCATGCGAGTTCCAGCACTCGGTCGGGCCCTTCCTCCACGCCCTGGTTTGCCCGAGGAGCGCGAGACGGTTCACTCGTCTCCAGGAGGGGAACAGTGGTCGAAGCTCCTCGAGACACTCCACGAGCCTTGGGCCAAGCACGGCGTGGACCTGTCCCATTGCTTGAAGGTGAAGCCATCACACGGGTCTCCCAACCACCGGTGAGAACCATTGGAGGAGCCCTTGGCACAGCCTCCACGCCCCTGGAGTTGCCCTAGAAGAAGGGCGCTGGAAGGGCAGGCCTGCAGCCCTCCAACAGCGGCCTCGACTCATGAACCGACACCACCTCACGCGTGGTCGCCTGGCTTGGGAGGTCAGGGGGCGCAGTCGAACCAGAGACCTCCTGAGGGCGCACTCAGGGCGGGCTCGCCGCCATGGCAGAAGGGAACTTGAAGAGCAAAAATCAGAGGAAGACACGGGCCCGCGGGGCATCACCGCAATGACTCCCGAACCCCTTCCTCTTGTGGGGCGCCCCGAGGTTGGGAAGGAACATGGCGGGGGCGGTAGCTGCGTTCGCAAGCGGGACTCCTCCCATGCAGTCCGCGGGGGTGCCAACCGTCGCCTCAGGAGCGTTCAACGGTGCCTGCTCTCCAGCGGCCATCCCAGGAGCACCCGACGGTGCTCGCTCCCCTGCGACCACCTCCAGAGCATGCGCCACTGGACTGGTGAGCACAGGGGCCACCAAGATGGGGTTCTTGTGAGGCCCTTGTGGCCCTCGGGGAGCAGCCCCCAGTCATCAAAGCGCAACATCTTCTCAACAAAGTCCTCCCAATTCGATCAGTTGTACAAGTACACCCCTCGGTAGGGAGCGCTGGAGGCGTGGTGTCACCCGTCAGGAGCTAGAGCACTGTGCACAGTGTTTTGGGAGGGAGTAAAGGCATCTGGAGCCTCATGGGGTCGTCAGGGTCGGTGAAGGCCCACATCGGGCGAGAATGGTGCTGGAGCGGGGCAATGCGCCGCCGGACACACTCCCTCACCACCATCGCCGTCGTCAACCCTGCCTCCTTCAGCTTGCCCAGACTAGACAAGATACGTGTGAGCCATTGGTCAACGAGCTTGACGGGTCCCAGCCAGAACTTTGCTCCGCCCGTGCTGATGGGAGGAGGAGCAGGGGGCTGCGCATGGTGGCATCCATATATACCCACTGCTTCCGGAACCCCCTCACATCCGGGCGTAGCATGAAGTCGATGCCGGAGCCAGCTGTCGCCGCCACTGCCTCGAGCGACACACACCCTGAGCGTTGTCCATCGTCGACCGAGCGAGAAGAAATGGCAGAGCAAGGCCACGGACAGGGCAATGCCCATGCCGATGAAGGCCTTGCACAGGAAGGCGAAAGCGGAGAGGAGGATGATGGATCTGGGGTCGAGATGCAGCGCGTGGATCTGGTAATGCAAGAGCACAACTTTGAAGAAATCTGAAAAAGGGGGTGTCAGTGTCAAAACCGGCGGATCTCGGGTAGGGGATCCCGAACTGTGCGTCTAGGCGGATGGTAACAGGAGACAAGGGACACGATGTTTTACCCAGGTTCGAGCCCTCTTGATGGAGGTAAAACCCTACGTCCTGCTTGATTAATATTGATGATGTGTGTTACAAGAGTAGATCTACCACGAGATCAAGGAGGCTAAACCCTAGAAGCTAGCCTATGGTATGATTGTTGTTCGTCCTATGGACTAAAGCCATCCGGTTTATATAGACACCGGAGAGGGCTAGGGTTACACAAAGTCGGTTACAATGGTAGGAGATCTACATATCCGTATCGCCAAGCTTGCCTTCCACGCCAAGGAAAGTCCCATCCGGACACGGGACGAAGTCTTCAATCTTGTATCTTCATAGTCTTGTAGTCCGGCCGATCACGATAGTTCGGCTATCCGGACACCCCCTAGTCCGGAACTCCCTCAGTAGCCCCTGAACCAGGCTTCAATGACGACGAGTCCGACGCGCATGTTGTCTTCGGCATTGCAAGGCGGGTTCTTCCTCCGAATAATTTATAGAAGATTGTGAACATCAGGATAGTGTCCGGCTCTGCAAAAATAAATCCCATGTACCACCATAGAGAGTATAATATTACACAAGTTCAATCTGCTGACGTATTTTGTGGCGTGATGTCACACCACTACCAAGCCTTTACTCAAATTGTTTTTATTGTTTCACATCAGCGCATTTAGCGAAGCGGTTTCCTTGGCACGTCTTTTCGAAGCAGAGATCGTGTTCCCCTTATTCCGGGATTCCCATCAATACGGACATGGGTAACCCAACCGCGCCATTGATTGTGGCACTTGGGAGATAAGCGAGTTTTACCAGGCCGGTGGGGACACATGTTTTTGTCCGCCCATATAAGGGGATAAAGATCCAACCCTTTTACCTGCGCCTTCTTCCTCCTTGGCTTCATCTCCGCGAACTCGAGCTCCAGCGCCCAAGTCCGCACTTCTCACCTCAACCTTCTCCAACTATGTCCGGAGCGGGAGGCAAGTGGATGGCCTCCTCCGTCACGGAGGGGCAGATCCAGAAGCTGCATGGCGCCGGATATTTGTCCAGTGAAATCGCGCACCGGCTCCCCGATGAGGGAGAGCTCATCCCCACCCCCAGGCCCCATGAGAGGGTAGTATTTCTTCCCCATTTCCTCCGCGGACTGGGCTTCCCACTTCATCCCTTTGTCCGGGGGCTCATGTTCTACTACGGCCTAGATTTCCATGATCTGGCCCCGAATTTCATCCTCAACATCTCGGCGTTTATCGTCGTGTGCGAGGCCTTCCTCTGCATCCAGCCCCACTTCGGCTTGTGGCTCAAGACCTTCAGTGTCAAGCCGAAGGTTATGAAGGGCAGCCAAGCGGAGTGCGGAGGCGCCATGGTGGGCAGGATGTCCCACGTAACGTGGCTGGAGGGCACTTTCGTGGAAACCATTAAGGGGTGGCAATCGGGGTGGTTCTACATCATCGAGCCGCGTGACCCTGATTGGGCAGCGGCCCCCGAATTCAGATCCGGCATCCCTACACGGCTCACCTCCTGGAAAGAGAGTGGCCGGATCTGGGGGGGATTCGGAGGAGCTGACCGGACTCCAAGCCTGTATCCAGAAGCTGGTGGACAAGAAGCCCAAGCTTGTCAACGTAGTCCAGGTCATGCTCATCCGCCGGATTCTCCCGTGCCAACGACGGGGCTTCAACATGTGGGAGTTCGATCCAGCGCAGCACCAGACTCTGAGCGGGCTCTTCGACACTATGTACGAAGATGTCTGGAAGGTGCTGTTCAAGGGCACCGAGGCTCCCGTATCCGCTACCGAAGATCGCGGATTCCGCTCGCAGCATCCAGCTGACGAGGTAAGTTATTTTGCCACTTGTTTTCCATAGTTTGACTCTATGCGGGATCTAAACTCCCTTTACCTTTGACAGGACTGGCTGGCGAAGGCCGAACGGACTATCCTTCCGGCCGCATTGCCAGAGGACCCAGCGGACGCCCGCCTAACGGGGCTGCTGGCTCCGGCACCCCACGTAGTGCCGGAGAAGAAGGCCAAGAAGAAGGCCACGGGGACTCGGAAGAGTTCCCGTTTTCAGGTGCTATCGGATGATGAATCTGAGGCCGACTCCTCCCACCAAGGCGAGGAGGAGAAGAAGAAAGCCTCTCCCCTAGCGGGGGGAGGGAAGAAAAGGAAGGCCTCCCCAACAAGGGTGGCCGAAGGGTCCAAGAAGGGAAAAACCCTTCCCCCGGACTGCTCTGCCAATGCCAGTGATGACGACGAGGACTGGCCTCCAAGGGCCAAGCCCCTGGCAAGATCGTAAGTATCCGGACTCCCGAATAACTTCAAGGTTTTTCCTTTTTGCCACATAATGTCTTTCTAATGCCGCATACAACCCTGCAGTCCGCCCAAGGATGATCTTCCCGCTTCGTCGAGCGGGTCCTTAGGTGCGTCGGATATGGATTCTCTTCCGACTACCTCCACCCCCCGTGACGCGGATGATGCCGAGGTGGGATCCCAGGAAGGGACCCACCAGGAGGAGGAGGCCCCGGAGGTGTCGCAGGACAACCTCCTGGACTTTGCACCGGACTCGGCCCCGGAACCCACAGTGGCTCCGGAGTCCGGCGGGCGACCCCTTCGTAAGAAGGGCAAGACCGTGACGCCGGCAGCCTCCGAAGGCGCCGGATAGCTTGCTGGAGGCGCTCAATGGCGCCTCCATCGAAGAGGAACACCGCACTGTTATGAGTGCGGTGATTCAGAAGGTGCAGCTCGCCAAGAGCGGGCTGACCGAAGCCTGCAGCAGCCTTCTAACAGGCTTTGAGGTAAGAATTTTGATATATGTAAAATAGTGCCACATAGACAGTAGCCCCTGATGCTCGGTTCGTTGTTCGGAAAGAAAAGCCGGACTGGGGATCTTAAGAAGATATACGCAGGAGTCATAAAAATATGTCAATATGGGTTTGCAGGCTACACTGCTGACCTCTGCCCCACTGACTGCGGAGGTCAACACTTTGAAGGAAAGCCTCGAGCGGTCCGAGAACGAGCTCGGCCATGCCAAGAAGCAGGACAAGGAAGGTGAGCAACACCTTATTAGAATTGTACCTTACAGAAAAGGATTTTGGTTGCAAAAAAGAATGACAAGGATAACGTGGGTATTGCAGGGGCCACTAACGAGGTGGCGACCCTGAAAGTGGCGGTGGCCGCGGCCAAACGCAATGCAGCCGTGGAGCGCACCGAGCGAGAGAAGCAGGAGGCGCGGGTGGCGGAGGTACAGCAAGAGCTCCAGGATCTCGTGAAAAAACATGAGAGCCTGGAGCGTGACTCGAAGACTTGAGAGTCTGAGCTTGCAACAGCTCTTGAGAGTGCCAAAGCCGCTAAGGCCGAAGCCTACAAGGCCCTCCAGGAGATTGAGGCGGTGAAGAAAATAGCAGCGGGTAAGGCATTTTTCATGCAAAGTAAGCATGTGAGTGTTAATTACCTGTTGCTTACCCGAATTCGGAGCTCTCCAGGAGCGTTCGCAGATCTTCCTCGTAGCGTGTCCGATGCTGTCGCATTCTACCGGGACGAGGAGGGGAGCTCGATGGAGAAGGTCTTCTGGTCTCAGTATGCTGAGGCTGGACATCCGGTGCCTCTTAGCGACCAGCTGAAGCAGCTGGTCGAGCTCCGCAAGGCGGCCGAACAGGCCATGAAGGGCCTCATAGTTTGGTTGTGGCCTAAGGAGGCCATACCTGGGAGCTACTTCGGCCTGGTGCAGCGGCTGGTGGATGCGTGCCCGTGGGTTGAAGTCATCAAGCACTCTGCCTGTATTGAGGTTTCCTGTCGGGCCCTTGCCCGCGCAAAGGTGCACTGGGGCAAGATGGATGCCTAGAAGCTTGTGACGGACCCGCCACCAGAGGGCAAGGAGCATCGCATGCTCGAGATGTATTATAAGAGTGTGTTGAAGGGCGCCCGCACTATTGCGGGGGAGTGCTCCAAAGATGTAATTTTTGAGTAGACTCACATTTTGTTATCCTGTGCGCTGAAGACTTAGTTCATATGCGCTAAGCAACGCTTGTTAATTTAAAATATTACCTTCTGTGCGGTTGTTTATCAAATCTGAGAGATGGCAAGTCGTCGGCTTCAGCCCCCATGCCACGAGTGCTGGGGTGTTCGGGATAAACTTGAGCACTCTTGTTCCCATTTTTGGGTCCATCTAGGGAGGCGCTCAACACAGCGAACAAGGCAACCGGACTTATAATGCTTGAACACTCTCACTTAGCCATAGAATTCTATAATTTTAAATTTCGGCGAAGCCCCTAGTCTTCGGAAGGCCGAATTTGGGGCGCTATCCATGCCTCGGCCGGACAAGATCCGGCTCCTCGCTCTAAGCGGCATAAGTCTTTAAGGACTCGCAAAAAACCTCTCGAACAGCGACCGGCTCTCGCCTCATCATGACGGTCAGTTTTAGCTTTCTCCACTGAGGCGTTAACCCAGCTCAACTTGGGCGCAATCGCAGTGGTTCTCCCAGTGCTACCTTAGCCGATACAACGGAACGTAAGGTACCAAAACATGGGAGCCGGGCAAACCCAACTATTGACCCAAGACATGATTCGGAGCCGATGCATATAGTGCTATAAGTTCGGGGTGCCGCACTTACGAAAGTGTTCGGACTTATCACACCATGATGTGGGAAACATAAGCCCCTGGTGTATTTTAGCAATACCAAAGTGTACGGATGCAACATGCCGTAAATGAACGTATGTATAAAAAGGAAATGCAATTATAAGCAAAAAGGTGCTGCATTGTTTATTCAAGAAAGACTGATGTAAGTGCAGAACGATACAAATGGTGCGATAAGAAAGGGATGGGACCGTTAAACATGTCCCCCTCCAGGGGTAGGCTGCCGAATGGTGCGTAAAACAGATTTAATGCTCGTAATGGAGACCACCTGGATATTCGTTGTAGCCTTTATCCTTCCCTGGCTGTTGCATCGTGAGTTCGCTAGATTTGCTGCCGGACAGGGCCTCTGACGAACGGAGTCCTGTGGGTTAAAATAAAAATGAAAAAAAAAGAACAACACACTTGAGAGCCCCTGGTGTGGTTGAGCCGCAGTCTGGGCTTATCGTGGTCGTGCCCCTCTCCCCATGCCCGTGGTGTCTTCAGAGCGTAATGGTGTACGCGAACGACCTGTTTTGACGTTTTACAGGGGCCGGGGTTGGGGCCGCACTACTACGCGTGCTCGGAACGTGCCAGGTGGTCTTGTTGTAGGTTACTCCGGGCGCGCTTAGCTATGTCCGGCCGCTTAACGGCCGGACTCGAGAATTGCCTTAAGAGGCTGCATTGTACTTCTGCCGCGAGAGCCACTGTATGTTCCTCCATTCAGAGAGAACGTTCAGTGTTTCCGTTGACCGTGATGACTCCTCGAGGGCCTGGCATATTGAGCTTGAGGTATGCGTAGTGCGGCACCGCGTTGAACTTTGCAAACGCGGTACGTCTGAGCAGGGCATGATAGCCGCTGCGGAACGGAACTATGTCGAAGATTAACCCCTCGCTCCGGAAGTTATCTAGGGATCCGAAGACCACTTCCAGTGTAAGTGAGCCTGTACAATTGGCTTCTACACCCGGTATGACGCCTTTAAAGGTCGTCTGGGTAGGTTTAATCCTTGAGGGGTCTATGCCCATTTTGCGCACTGTATCCTGATAAAGCAGGTTCAGGCTACTGCCGCCATCCATCAGGACTCTGGTGAGGTGAAATCTGTCGATGATTGGGTCTAGGACCAATGCGGCGAATCCGTCGTGGCGGATGCTGGTGGGGTGGTCCCTTCGGTCAAAAGTGATCGGGCAGGAGGAGCATGGATTGACCTTCGGGGCAACTGGCTCCATCGCGTATACATCCCTTAGTGCATGCTTCCGCTCCCTTTTGGGTATGTGCGTTGCATATATCATGTTCACCGTCCGCACCTGTGGGGGGAAACCCTTCTGTCCTCTATTGTTCGGCGGTCGGGTCTCTTCCTCGTCATCACTATGCAGCCCCTTGTCATTGTTTTCGGCAATTAACTTGCCTGCCTGCTTGAATACCCAACAGTCCCTATTGGTGTAGTTAGCTGGCTTTTCGGGGGTGCCGTGTATCCGGCACAAGCGGTCGAGTATTTGGTCCAAATTGGACGGACCCAGAGCAGTTCGTTTGAATGGCTTTTTCCGCTGATCGGGTTTAGAGCCTCTGAATCCGGCATTGACTGCCGTATCCTCACTATTGTCGCCGTTAATGCGGCGTTTGTTTTTGTTACGACGCGACCTGCCACTACGGTCCTTGATGTCCAGACTGCCAGAATTTTTGCTGAGGTTGTTGCTGCGTGCTAGCCAGCTGTCCTCACCCGCGCAGAAGCGGGTCATGAGTGATGTGAGGGCTGCCATGGATTTCGGCTTTTCCTGTCCCAGGTGCCGGGCAAGCCACTCGTCGCGGATATTATGCTTGAAGGCCGCGAGGGCCTCCGCATCCGGACAGTCGATGATTTGGTTTTTCTTGGTTAAGAACCGTGTCCAGAATTGTCTGGCCGATTCGTCTGGCTGCTGAATTATGTGGCTTAGGTCATCAGCGTCTGGTGGTTGCACATACGTGCCTTGGAAGTTATCGAGGAATGCGGCTTCCAGGTCTTCCCAACTCCCAATTGGCTCTGCTGGCAAGCTGTTAAGCCAATGTCGGGATGGTCCTTTAAGCTTGAGGGGGAGATATTTGATGGCGTGAAGATCGTCACCGCGGACCATGTGGATGTGAAGAAGATAGTCTTCGATCCAAACCGCGGGGTCTGTTGTGCCATCGTAAGATTCGATATTCACGGGTTTAAACCCTTTAGGGATTTGATGATCCATTACTTCATTTGTGAAGCATAGTGGGTGTGCGGCGCCTCTGTACTGGGCGATATCACGACAGAGCTCAAAAGAGCTTTGTCTGTTTTGTTCGGCCCGGCCGGACTTACTGTGTCCGGCGCGACGGTTGTCGTCACGTACCGTGGGGCGCCCACGCGATCCATAGATCGATCTTGATTGTCTTGCCTTATCCTCCAATATATCTCGCAAGTCCGGAGCATTCCCCTGTGGCCTTGTGCTTTTCGAGCGATGTCGGGGTACGGGTCTGGTGAAGGGCCTAGAGGCCTCTCTGTCGCGACCACGGGGTGATCGGTCAGCCGTATTGTCTCCTGGTGATGTGGGTTCATACGCTTCCTCCTCTAATCGGGGGAGCAGCTTGCATTTAGGGTAGCTTTTGGAGGGGCGTTCGAGCTCATGCTCTTCAGCCGCGAGGACTTCAGTCCATCTGTCGGCTAGCAGATCTTGATCAGCTCTAAGCTGTTGCTGCTTTTTCTTGAGGCTGTTCGCCGTGGCCATAAGCCTGCGTTTAAAACGCTCTTGTTAGACGGGATCCTCAGGCACGACGAATTCATCGTCGTCGAGGCTTGCCTCGTCTCCGGAGGGAGGCATATAATCCTCTACCTCTTCTTCTGCCGCTCTCTCATGAGGGCTGGCGTCTCCGTCCTCCTGCGCTGGATCTTGCTGGAGTGGGTTGTCTTTGGCACTGTCCAGTGTATTATTGTCTCCGGTGCTGGAATCTTCATTCTTGCTGTGGCGGGATTTAGAGCGGCGCCGCTGACGCCGGCGCTTGGTCTGTTCCTTGAAGGGGTCATCCTCCGCTGTTACTTCGCCATTCCCATCCTTTGGGATATCCACCATGTATATGTCGTATGATGAGGTGGCTTTCTAGTGCCCTGTGGGCGCTGGTTCTTGGTCGTCTCCGGCATCGTCGTCCATACCGTCGATGTCTTCGGAGTCGTAGTCCAGCATGTCGGTTAGATCGTCGACAGCGGCTACCAAGTGGGTGGTGGGTGGGCTTTGAATTACTTCGTCGTCCGCATCCCAACCGTCCTGACCGCAGTCCGGCCAGGGCTCTCCTGATAATGAGAGATACTTTAGCGAACTCAAGATGTCGCCGAAAGGTGAGTGTTGAAAGATGTCCACTATGGTGAACTCCATGATCGGCGCCCAATCGGATTCGATCGGAGGGGGCGTGGGAGGTTCGGAGTCCGGCGAGGAGTCCGGCACCTCGGAGTCACGAGCTTTATGAGGGACGAGATCAGTGTTCGGCTCTATCATCATAGAGGTTGCAGCCCCTGAGGTGGTGTCTAGCCATCCGTCCTCGACCTGCGCAGCCGGCTCCGAATTGAAGATCGGAGCGGGTTCGAGTGCGGCCTCCAGGGTACTGTCCGGCTGCAGAGCTAAATTATGCTCGCCGTGACAGTGCGGCACGCTCGGCTGTGGCTCGAATCCATCGAGGATCAAGTCCCCGCGGATGTCGGCCGTGAAGTTCAAACTTCCAAATCTGACCTGGCGGCCAGGGGCGTAGCTTTCGATCTGCTCCAGTTGGCCAAGCGAATTTGCCCGCAGTGCGAAGCCGCCGAATACGAAGATCTGTCCAGGGAGGAAGGTCTCACCCTGGACTGCGTCGTTGATGGTGATCGAAGAAGCCATCGAGCCTATCGGTGACGACACAGAGGAACTCTCAATGAAAGCACCAATGTCGGTGTCAAAACCGGCGGATCTTGGGTAGGGGGTCCCGAACTGTGCGTCTAGGCGGATGGTAACAGGAGACAAGGGACACGATGTTTTACCCAGGTTCGGGCCCTCTTGATGGAGGTAAAACCCTATGTCCTGCTTGATTAATATTGATGATGTGTGTTACAAGAGTAGATCTACCACGAGATCAAGGAGGCTAAACCCTAGAAGCTAGCCTATGGTATGATTGTTGTTCGTCCTGTGGACTAAAGCCATCCGGTTTATATAGACACCGGAGAGGGCTAGGGTTACACAGAGTCGGTTACAATGGTAGGAGATCTACATATCCGTATCGCCAAGCTTGCCTTCCATGCCAAGGAAAGTCCCATCCGGACACGGGACAAAGTCTTCAATCTTGTATCTTCATAGTCTTGGAGTCCGGCCGATCACGATAGTTCGGCTATCCGGACACCCCCTAGTCCGGAACTCCCTCAGGGGGGATCAGGCCAGCGAAGAGAGCACGAAGATGAAGGGGGATTTCGGTGGCCTCCATGTCTCCTAGAACCGGGAGGCATGCTAGACCGTCATCGCCTTCCACTCATTGGAATCGGCGGCAAGGGCTTGTCAGACCTTGTCCAAAGCCTCCCGGTTGATCACCATGGACCGGTCCAGCGCTGGTTCCGGCCCCGGCGAGGGCTCCACGGTCACATGGGCCCTCCCTTTCTTCGACCTAGGAGCCATAGCGATGGAATGGATTGGAGCTAGAGTGGAACTTGGTGAGGAAAATGCAAGTCTGCAAGAAGGGAAGGGAGTAGAGTGCGAGCGCAGCGAGCAATGATGGCTGGGCCACGTGCGCCAGGCATGTGTCAAGTCAGGCGGTTACCAGGGCAGCATGGGGAAGCGGAGACGCCCACGTCAGGTCAAGCGCCACGCGTCGGTCTAGCCCGCAGGCGATTGAGGCATGCGGTGCCTCACCCTTGCCCTTTGGCTTTGCCTCGAAGCCAAGTCCGAGAGCGCCTCGGGCCAGGGCCTACTGTCGGCGTTCTAGAAGCCAGGGTACCCAGACTTGCCTGCCTGCAGCCCACGGCGTAGCTCCATCGATGGCCTGATATGGCCCATCTACAGCACCGACAAGACAAGACCCTCGCAAGGGGCCGAGCCTTGCGAGGCGGGCGACATCAAGGCCTCCGGAGGGAGCGGCCTTCCCAAGCTGCCTCCCGAGGAGCGAAGATTTCTATGCGGGTGCTCAACCTCATGAGGTTGCGGTGACACAAGCCATGACGACCAAGTCCAGGCGAGCGCTAGCGGGCGCAGAGCAGTAGGTTTCCTCTTTGGTGCTAAGGAGGCAAGCATAGGCGTGGGGTCCCGAGGAATCGCCCAAAGGTTTCCATTCCCGTGCAACAAGACCAAGACCGCCAGGACAGCAGGACGGATGTCATCGCCGAGCCCACCACCGTGTCATGACCAGGAGCTTTGCAGGAGAAGACCACCTTTTGTCGGGATAAAATGTACTACTTGTCCCCATTCGAATTGGCCACTGTGGGATCCCTTCCCGCTTACATTTGGGGGAAGAGAACCAAGGCCACTATAAAGATAGGCTAGCCACCACCATAGGATGAGGTCGAATCCCTTCAGCTCACATCCACACTAGAGCAGACCTCGCGAGGTTGTTCTTCCCTTTTACTAGTTCATCCTCAGCTCCTCGTGAGGCTAATCCACCCCAAAGCAGGAGTAGGGTCTTACACCACAAGGTGGCCCGAACCTGGGTAAACTACTGTGTCCAACTTCTTGTTTGTTCATCGAGCTAGGCCGTGGGGTTGACGAAGTGGTTGGCTAGAGAGGTTGAGTTCTTTGCACATGCCCCAGAGTTCAAACATTTTCTTTGGTCTGCGGAGCCCGAAATCTGACACGGATGCTGTTGCCAGATGGGACTCGTGTTGGTAGAATAGGAGTACTGAGTACTCATACGTCTAGTACCACTAGTTGGGTGTGTGCGACTATACCTGTCATCACTTTAGGTCTCATGTTCGAACCGTAGCTACGCTTCATAGTACATAAATTTTCACACATTTTTCCTCCTATATGTACTCCTAGGCTATTTCCACGTGCTTCCTTTCGCCTAAATGTGGGACATAGAGCATTTGGGTCGTAGTGCATGCATGACTCAGAGCATATCCAACCATGTCAACGTACTTTAAATTTCATACCTGACGAATTACATGCAAACCCCCCGCGGAAGAATAAATAAATAAATGAATTACTACATGCAAACCAGATTATTTTCATAGAAATTGGAGCACCTTTATTAAATTTTGGACATAACACATTGAAATAAAATAACTGGACCTAAACTAGTCTAAGGGCCTCTTTAATTCGCAGGATACTAAAAACACGGGAATGGGGAGAGTATGATGGCGATGAACCGACAGGAGGAGAAAGAGGAGGAGTACTTTACATGCTAGAGACTAGACTGCAGTACATTGTTTTTATGGCCATATCACCACATTGTTTTCTATGGCCTATCGCCTGCTAGTTCACTGGGCTGTCGTGTTTCGCACTCCTCCAACTTGAGTTGTACTTTATATACTAGTACTATGTTATACCGCATGATTCTTTGCTCCTTCTTACGTCACCGACATGTGGGAGAGCCAGCATTCGGGTCGAGTGTCATCCACCAGATTAGAGTGGGGAACGGAAGGGGAGCCTCACCCCAGTCATAGCACCGCAGTAATAATGACTATAATGAGCAGTCATATCACAAGACCCCATCTTTACAGTAGTAATGAGCCGTCAAATCACATAGCCCTACCTTTCCAGCAGTAAGTTAAATCTGCTAGTCCCTCACCCTCCTCTTCTCTCTGTCAAACCGGCTAGGCGAAACTGTCATGCGTACTGCCCGGGGAA
Source organism: Triticum aestivum (assembly GCF_018294505.1). Classification (NCBI taxonomy): domain Eukaryota; kingdom Viridiplantae; phylum Streptophyta; class Magnoliopsida; order Poales; family Poaceae; genus Triticum; species Triticum aestivum. Next base: position 380,465,177 of record NC_057813.1, read on the forward strand.
AGCCCCGCCCTCGACTTTTAAATACTCCTATAATTTTGTATCGATGAATTGCACCATGGAGCAAAAAATGAAAAGAAAAAGGTGGCACATGTAAACAAATACAGTTCAAGCTCTAGCTAGGATTCAGAGTGTAAACCGTGCATGTGTTTTTTTCTAGTACAATATAGTACAAAGTGCGACGTCCTAGTTAGTCATGTTAAATAGAGAGTTTCTTTTCTTTGATGCCACGTACACAAATTGAAACGCTTGTTGTGGAGAGAAAAGGATAATCACTCCACTATATATAGGCAGGACCTGAGCGCTTGCTTTACTAGGGTTGCTCTCTTCATTCTCTCAACCTCTCTAGATCTAAACGAGATAGTTGTAGCGACATTTTCTCTCTGCTCACCACTGGTCACAGATCCAGCCGGATCCCTTCGGCCGGGGTATGTAGGGGACTAGGTGCATTATTCACACGATCATCAGTGGCGAGGGAGGAAACCCACAGCTGTCGACGGGTCTAGATCCTCTGCCTGTGTTGTTTGCTCCGACACAGCGTTGGCTCGAGAGGTCCTCAGACCCCTTCTTCATCCATGTCGTATTGTGGGCAGATCCGACCTCTCGCCGGCCTCCTAGCCACATCCCGACAACCCTCAGGTATAACTTCCTTCAAAAACGGCCTTGCTCTATTGCCCCAGCTCCCCACGTGGTTGCATGTGAATCTTTTTCTACTTCCATCAGCTCTCACAAAGCCACCTAAATTTTTAGTATTATTAGTGGTAAAGATACTTCATGCAGTTGAATTTAGGACTTGGTTCAAACAGGGAAGAAAAGGGGGAAAGTCGTAGCATGAATCTAGGACTTGACTCAAAGAGGAAATAATAGGGGGGAAGTAGTAGAGACTGGATACCCAACCAGTCTCTCGGTTGAAGAATGAAATAAAGGGAAAACGCAGTTCAAACAGGTTAAGGAATAGATCTATTATTTGGTTAAAAAGGGAAAGAAAGTGGCAGTTAGGGGACAAGTCAACAGAGTATGTCTAGGACTAGATTTGCTGTCCTCACATAGTAAAATGTGGGAAAAGAGAACAAAATTTGGGACCAGCCCAAATCTTGATTGGATGTTGGCATCACCACTTTATGCCTCCCTGTAGGTACATGGTGTTGATGTGTCCACTGTCGCATGCCCTTATACCAACTTTTTGTTGTTGTTAATGTAAGGGCGGTTGTAAAACAAAGAAATCCCACTATTACAGTAAGGACATGTCTAACCAATATTATTGTTAATATAATGCCTCCAGTAATATGATGCAATTAAACTATTCTACAAATGGTACTCTCCTGCTATTTTTTCCATTATGATAAGTTGCTTCTTTATGCGGGTGAATGTCCTGGTGTCCCCACTGTCCCATGCCCTTGTACCAACTCTTTAGCTGATGTTAATCTAATGTATTTGGTAAAACAAGCAATGCCACCATTAAAGTAATGCCATATTTGACTAATGTCATTGTTGATCATAATGTTTCCATTAATATGAAGCAATGCTGCCGTTTTAAAATTTCTATCGTCCTTGCATGATTGCCATGAAGATAATGAAGATGCTTATATTCATTTCGTGTATGTTTCATATTTGGCTATTGACCAGTAACTGTTTTCTTTCTATCTTTTTTTTGCAGATAGAGATATCCATTTCACCTTGTTGTTATTGTGACCTTGTGGTGAACTGCACAAAACACTTATTTAAAGAGTGTCTTGTGCAGTTCAACTAAAATGTCACATGGGCAACGTCTCTCGATTTTAGTGGAACTACACAAAGGGTGATTGGAGTTCCTAACCTCTTCGGCTAACTCTACGGTAATCTCGTGCAATAGTTTATTTGCCTTTGCAAGATTAGTCGCCACCGTCACCACAATGGCCCTTGATTTTAGTGGAACTGCACAAAAAGATAAGCAAATTATAGTTGCACATTGCATGAGCATGACAACCAATCGTAATGTTGCTCAATATTAGTGCAACTAATAAAGAAGAAGGTGTCAGCTCATGAGACCAAGTACTTCTTGCTAGCTGCATGATGCAAACATTGCTTCATTTTAGGTAACCTGCATAAAAAGGTGGCATGAATTGAATCATCCGAGTGGAGCTACAATTTCACCACTTGCATAAGGCCTATCTGGGAGAATCGAGTGCTGAACTGGCTGAGTCCATCAGGCCTACCGTTGTGGCGGCGTAGGGCCCCTCTCTCAGTTTTGTTTCCCATGACTGGGTATGTTCCCTTTTTGTTATTTTTGACTCTGCATCTAGCTAGTGATATTGTGCTACTGTTTTGGCACTGCCATGAGAAAGCACGAATGATAGTGTTTTTGCATCTTCATTTAATGCCACCAATAATTTGAGGCAATGTTTTGGCACCGTACTGCCATTGATAAAATGAAGTAATAATACATTTAAAATAGAGCTATTGTCTTAGCTACCACTTCATTTCCAATGTAGATAACTTACAGAAGGCGTATCCGGCAGAATCAAGTCCATGTGCACTGCATCAATCACATAGCATGTGCACCCAACTAGTTGAGTCAATCAGGCCTACCGTCAAGGATGCGCGCAGCCCCCCTCTCCCTCGCGGCATGGCAGTGCCATTTTTGCTGAACTGCACAAAAAAAGAGATTGGAATGAGTCGACGCTCCTCCTTCTACTGCCACACTGATCAATACTGTCCTTTATCCACATGATTGTGCTTTGTCATGCTAGACTAACGTTGTATTTTTTTCAATGAAGCTATTGTATCTCAATATTTTCTCGTTTTGAAATAAAGTTGCTTCAACTAGTGCCACTATTATAATATCCATGCTCTTTCTTTATATATGCTAACAGGAATACTCAACTATAGATGTTGGAATGGTCTTGGGTTGTATGACATGGCTGGCCAACATGGATTGAAACCCGAGTTTCACTTTAGCCAAAGGCTCAGCCTGCGAAGGAGAGACACCTAGCACCACTAGAGCTCATCAGCTCATACATTCAGACATGTGCGAGATCAATGGTGCCTTGACTAAAGGTGGAAAGAAATATTTCATGATGTTGATTGATGATTCCACTAGATTGTGCTATGTGTATTTGTTAAATACTAAGGATGATGCTCCACACTACTTCAAAATCTATAACGCAAAAGTTGGAAGTGGTAGTGCCACCAGCGATGTAGAACATTTATCTGCCAATGTTTGACCTGCGTGGCTGTAAACAGGACTAGTTTCAATGTTTCAGCAAATCTTTGAATCAAATTGCTTACACGAAGAATTGGTTGGTTTTTATTTATTTTTTCACACTCTCACAATGTTTTAGTTGTACAGTAACTATTGGTTGTGATTTGTGAATCATTCAGATGTGTAGGCAGCTTTGTTGTACTTATTAATTGAATCTAATGATTTGGTTGTGGATCTTGCAAGTTGGGAAACATGGCATGATTATGCAGAGGACAACAACCATAACAAGTTGTTCAAACTTGGTAGTATTGTAATTGTGAAAGTGCGGCAAATGAGTTGATCATGTGCATCCTAAGAATAATAATTCTAATTGTTTTGCATGTTTATCCTGTTGCACTGATAGAAGGAGCCAATGCTTTGCCTGTTTTAAGAATAAAATTTAAGTAGAGCGAATACAATTTAAGTAAAGTTACCCGCTCATGAACGGACGTGTGGTCGGAATAGGTTTCTCATCTTCCAGGCCGGTTTAATGGAGGCATTTAAATGCGTTGAGGAGGCGTGTTCTTCCAGGCGTATAGCGGGCGAGGGAGGAGGGGTAGTAGGAGTATAACTGCTACCGCCTGTACCCACTATGTTTCCTCACGATTACAGTTCCCAAGAGTTGAAAGGCTAACTGCTGACGCCGCATACTCACTATGTTTACTAGCGATTATAGTTCCCCAATATTGGAAAAATGAACTGTTGCTGCTGCCCCCAGTCTCCCAGTACACGTCGAACCCCAGTATAAATAAGGAGCCCTCCGCTCTCCATATCTCCCCATCGTCTTCATCTTCCCCTGCCCCCAATCCCCACAAAACAAGAACCGCCACATCGACTCTGCGTGTGAAGAGACTCAATGGCGATCTGAGGGTGAGCCTGCTGGATATGGACTTCATCAACGAGTTCACCTTTGAGATTGTCGTTTAGACCCATGGCAGCACCAAGCTAAATGTGATGTACACCAATGATCCGGACTGGGTGAAGCTCTGCCTCGCCAAGTTCAAGTAGTACCCACAGGAGGAGAAGCACAAGGTCGCGGCACTAGACCTTGTGCCCATCCATCCATCTCCTGGCAAGGACCAGTGGATCGTCGTCGCCCAGGTATCCGTGCAAGACAAGGTTCGCGTCTACCATTACTGTAGGGCCATCAAAGGTTCTGGAGCATTCGCACATTTCATTGGCACCGCCTACTGCACCTTCACTACGGTGGAGCGCAGGAAAAACGACACCGTTCTTTACGATTTGGCCACCTGGTGCAAAAAGCTCATTGACATCCAGAAGCAATATAATATAGTCGGCAACGGGCAGGAGAAGGACTCCGTGGTTGACCTCGCCGCGGCCATCATCGACCCCTGATACGCCAACATGAAAGAAGACGTGGATACAACATACCTGAACTCGTAGGAGGTACCTCTGAATCTAGCCTACATCACGTACGCGGCCAAGGACGCATACGTATGCTACGATATGTACAGACTAATCTTGGACATGAGGGCGTGTCTGCTTCCCGTAACCGAGGAGTAGTCATGATTAAGCATGCCAGGAAGACCTAGATGGTGTACTTTGTTTGTTTAAGCACCTTTATCATATGTGTTTCATGCATTATCCTATGTGTCGTAATTATCTGTTTTATCCGAAATATTTCGTTTAAGAACCCATTAACCTGTTTTCCTTTTATTTTTGAGTGGTTATTTGCTTATGTATGTAACTAGTTCATTGGGCTACCGTGTTTCCTTTTTAAAGGTCTAGTAGGTATCAACTCAGCTGTGGCCACCCAGTGCAGGTTTCTTTTCTTTTCTTAGGACACGTGGTTGCATGTCTATTACTGTATAGGGTATCATTTTTTTCAGTGCGGTTTTTCCTTTCCTATGTTTCCCTTCTATAATAGTATGTATATTTATATTTATATTTTATTACATATATATATTGAAAAATATAAGGTTCCCGTTTGATCTGTCCTTCGTCCAACCTTTGTATAGACCTTACCACTTCATTTTTTTTCTTTTTTATTAATCATGCCTCTAATTTTTCTCCCACTTTCTTTTTTGAGGTAATCTGATTTTTCTCCCACTAGTTATCCCTAGAACCAACTCAACTGTCCCACGTCTACCCTAAAAGATAATAATACCCCACATATTATTAACTCATCAAATTAAAATATTGTTTTATTTCATAAATGATAAGTTCTTACAAAATAATAATAATAATTGTTTAACCAATAAGCTTGCAAGTTAATTCCTGGTGAACATAAGCTTGCTAATATTTTACTGACCAATACAGTACTAGACGTGCAACCACGTGTTTATGTTTTAATAACGTTTCTCCATCCAGCCCAACATGATAACCCAGCCCAGCAAATCCGTATATTTCAAAAAAAATGTAAATGGGCTGTAAATTCTAACATAACATACAAATGGGTTGCATAGACGCTACATTATTGTTTCACCTAGCCTGACATGTGGGCCAATAGGTCAAAGCCTAAGCAAGGCGTTGGATTTACATCCAACGACCGACATTCTTCTTCAATCTCTCATCTTCTTCCTCCAGCGCTGGCGGGACCACATGCTCCGGCCTCCGACGTCTAGTTGCTTCGCGCGCTCGGAGCGAAACACTACCCCATGAACAGCCAGGCCATCCCTCCACTCCTCTGCACCTCTTATTATTCTCCACCGAGTGTAGCCCCACCTTGCACCCGAAGCAATCAAGTCTCGCACTATTGTCCGTCTGCGACTCCACTGCTGCGTCTTCCCCATCTCTGGGTCGTTCCCTTCCGGGGCCTCGCCATCGTCCATCGCCTTAGTGCGCTCGGTGCTACGTGGTCAACATGGTCAACAAGCGAGAGTCATCGGAAGACGACTGCACATGGAGAGGCTGACAATGGGGACACACCACGTCCATGGACGCAAGCATGCAAGTGCCTCCTTTTTGCACAGAAAAATAATGAGCCCCTGACAGCTGGGACCCACCAGCTACATCTTTGCATGCAAGGAAGTGCGTCCTTATTACACGCAAAAATGATTCCACTCATTGACAGGCGAGACCCACCAGCTACATCTCCGCAGGCAAGCAAGTGCCTCCTTATTATGCGGAAAAAAAGTTTCCTCCCCCTGACAGCTGAGACCCACCAGCTATATCTTCGCACGCAAGAAAGTGGCTCCTTATTACGCGCAAGGAAAATGATACCTCCCGCTGCTAGCTAGGACCCACTTGATTTGGAGGCTGACTTGTGGGCCTACTAAGTTGACGCGTATGCATTGCTTTGTCAACTTAGTCAACAAACCACTCTAGCAGCAGTGACCGTTGAATCTTAATCCAATCGCAGTGCTGCTTCTTCGACCACTCATATGCTTGCTCTAGCTGCCCAAACCAGCTTCGCCTGCTCTCGCCTCCCATGGCCGGCTATGCTACCACGCAGGCATAACCTCCCCACACTACTCCCACCACTGGCCAGGCCTTCCCTTTACTCACCCACACCCCATGTTATTTTCCGATGATGACAGCCTCACACCGAAGCCAAACCTGTCAACCCTCGTACTCCCTTCCGCGTGGGAAACCACTGCCTTGTCTTCCTCAGATCTGTTTCATTCCCCTCTCAGTCGTCCATCGTGTTGGTGCTCTCGATGTGGCGTCGTTAACATGGTCAACGAATGACAACCGTCGGAAGAGGACTGTATGTGAAGAGGCTGACAGCTGGACCCACCAGCTACATCTTCGCATAGAAGGAAGTGCCTTACGCGAAAAAAAAGATTCCTCTCCCTGATAGCTGGGACCCACCACCTTTATCTTCGCATGCAAGGAAGTGTGTTCTTATCCTCCTTGATAGATGGGACCCACCAGGTCAAAGCATACATATCATTGTCTGTCTGGTCACAAACATGTATGTACATACCGGTCAATCGATCTGTCTTCCATGATGAGCTATGGCCTGGTAAGGAGTGGTAGCAGTTCAGGCGGTCCTGTCTAAATCTTGTACACATACAACAGCCACGCTGCAAAAAAAAGACAGCCATGTACGTACATACGGGCGTGGTCTTGAACGCGTACAGCCACGATATCCTGTTCATCGGCAGCGAACCAGGTGGGTCGGAATGCGTCCTATTCAATGGGAGCCAACCGGCTTGGACGGAACAGCCGAAACAGGGTCTAGCGTACCACGGTATGGAGGAAACGGCCTTCTGTTCGACCACCTACGGTCGAAACGGGATCCTGTTCATTGGGAAGGGTCTGGCGTACCGCAAAACAAAGGAATTAGACTGCTGTTCAAGCTCCTACAGTTGAAACGGGGTCCTGTTGATCAGGAGGGGTGTGGCGTACTGCAAAACGGTGGAAATAGACTCTCTCTCCTATGGTCAAAACGGGGTCTTGTTCATCAGGAGGGTGGCATACCGCAAACGGGACTCGACGGGATATTGTTCATCCACCGTCGACTTCCTCCGGCCTCCACCTGCTACTGTTCATCCACGTCTCCTGCCTCCACGAGCCACTGTTAATCCACGGGCTACTGTTCATCCTACCTCCACCGACTACAGTTCAACCAGCCTCCACGGGGTCCTGTTCATCCACCCCCAACAGGATGGGGTGTGTGGCGGCCTCCTCGGGGTCCTGTTCATCCAGCGGCAACCGCGTACTACCACAGGGTCTTTTTCATCCAGCGGCAACCGCCTACACACAGGCGGGGTCCTGTTCATCCAACCCCCACCGGGAACTGTTCATCCACACCCAACCCAACTGGCTCGACTCACCACGTCTTGAGTCATTCTACATATCGCGCACGCGGTAGCAACATGCACTGTTTATTCAGAAGCAACCCAATCGGCTAGCTACGTCTCGCACGGGGGTTCGATCAGCTTCAGTAAGTAGTAGCAGCGATCGATCGGGTTCAAGCAGCGAAGGAGTCGGTCGGGTTCAGTTAGCAGCGAAGGGATCGATCGATCGGCTTAAGTCTGTAGTAGCAGGCGGTCGCTCGAGTTCAGTAAGTGAACGCCTCTGGCTCGGGTTCAAAGTGACACGGATCGCATCACGCATGCATACGAGAGAAACACGCAAACCGCACTACATCGCTCGGCCCCAACCACCTACCGTAACCGGGAACTCCGCGAAAATTTCCTTGCCCTCACTTCTACCATGATTTTTTATGTCATGGACGACCCAAAGAATGTCATGCAGGTGCATCCCCGGCCCACCCAGGACAAGAAGCCCATTTTCTATCATGATTTTAAAGTAGGATCCCACCACATCTATGATGATACGTGTTTTTTCACAATTATCGTCATAGAAGTGTCATAACCATGACAGAAAAAAATTGTTCGGGCCAAAATGTCACAGATGTGTCTTTTTTTGTAGTGATACCTAGACAACATTTTGAAGTAGTTCAAAATGGGCCAGTCAAAGAAATGGTTCTTGCCTGTGTTGCAAGGTGTGGAGTTGAGTAGGACTCAAATCCCGACCACAGTAGAAGAAAGAGAAAGGATGAAAGTCGTCCCCTATGCCTTGGCCATAGGCTCTATAATGTATGCCATGTTGTGTACCAGACCTGATGTGTGCCTTGCCATGGGTCTGGCAAGAGGGTACAAGAGTGATCCAGGAGTGGATCGCTGGACAGCGGTCAAAATTATCCTTAGGTACCTAAAGAGGACTAAAGAAATGTTTCTTGGTTATGGAGGTGATAAAGTGTTCGTCGTAAAGGGTTACGTCGATGCAAGCTTTGACGCTGATCCGGACGACTCTAGGTCACAAACCGGATATGTATAGTGGAGCAGTCATTTGGAATAGCTCCAAGTGAAGCGTGGTAGTACAACATCTACAGTATGCCATAGAGATTTGCAAAGTACAGACGGATCTGAATGTTGTAGACCTGTTGACTAAACCCTCTCTCACAAGCAAAACATGATCAAACCCTAGATCTCATTGGGTGTTAATCACATGGCGATGTGAACTAGATTATTGACTCTAGTGCAACTGGGAGACTGTTGGAGAAATACCCTAGAGGCAAAAATAAAATGGTTATTATCATATTTACTTGTTCACGATAAATGTTTATTATTCATGCTAGAATTGTATTGACCAGAAACTTAAATACATGTGTGAATACATAAACAACACCGTGTCCCTAGTGAGCCTCTACTAGACTAGCTCGTTGATCAAAGATGGTTAAGGTTTCATAACCATATACATGAGTTGTCATTTGATAATGGGATCACATCATTAGGATAATGATGTGATGCACAAGACGCAACTGCAAGCTTAGAATTTAACCGTATCACTTGAGTTTATCATTATAGTTTTCTTCATGTCAAGTATCAATTCCTTAGACCATGAGATCATGTCACTCTCGGATAACGGAGGAATACTTTGTATGCTATCAAATGTTACTTCATAACTGGCTGACCATAAAGTTGCTCTACCGGTATCTTCAAAGGTGTCTGTTGAGTTGCATGAACTGAGACTGGGATTTTTCACTTCGTATGACGGAGAGATAACTCTGGGCCCTCTCGGTAATACAACATCGTAAAGAGCTTGCAAGCAATGTCCCTAATGAGTTAGTCATGGGGTCTTGTATTACGGAACGAGTATAGAGACTTGCTGATAACGAGATTGAACTAGGTATGGAGATATTGACAATCGAATCTCGGGCAAGTAACATATCGCTGGACAAAGGGAATTGCATACGGGATTAACTGAATCGTTGACATCATGGTTCAAGCGATAAAGATCTTTGTGGAATATGTAGGAACCAATATGGGCAACCAGGTCCCACTATTGGTTATTGACCGAAGAAGTGTCTTGGCCAGTCTACATGATTCTCGAAGCCGTAGGGTGTGCACGCTTGACGTTTGATGACGCTACAGTAGAATTGGCATATGTGCATTCGTAACCGTATGTTGTTCAAAGTCCTGGATGAGATTCCAGATGTCACAAGGATCCCCAGAATGGTCCGTAGGTAAATATTTATACATGGGAAGTCTCGTTTTGATCGCCGGAAAAGTTTTGGGCATTACCGGCAATGTATTGGGAGTGCCGAAAGGGTCCTGGGGGTCCACCTGCCTCGAGGGACCACATGGGCTGTACGGGGTGCGCCTTGGCCTATATGGCCAGGGGCATCAGACCCAATAGGCCATGCGCTAAGAGGGGAGGGGCAGGAAGAGTCCTAAGGGGGAAAGGCACCCCCCCTACGTGCCTTGGGGAGGAAGAAACCTTCCTAGGCCCACGCCCCTCCTTGGGGGAGGAGCTAGGGCTACTCCCCACCCCTCCCCCTTGCCTCCTATATATAGTGGGGGGGAGGGAGGGGCTGAACACACCAATTCCCACACCCCATTGGAAGTCCTACCTCTCCCATAACTCCATTTTCTCGTCAGATTGGTTCTGGCAATGTTTCACGAAGCCTTGACGGCACTGCACCACCACCATCTCCACTACGCCACCATGGTGATTGAGATCCCATCTATTTCTCCTCTCTTGCTTGATGGATCAAGAAGGAGACGTCACTGAGCCGCATGTGTGCTGGACGTGGAGGTGCCGTCCGTTAGGCGCTAGATCGGATTGGATCGTGATTGGCTCGCAAAGAGTATGACTACATCAACCGCGTTATGCTTCCGCTTTTGGTCTACAAGGGTACGTGGACACACTCCCCTCTCGTTGCTATGCATCTCCTAGATTAGATCTTGCGTGTTTCGTAGGATTTTTTTGATTTTCATGCAACATTGCCCATCACACGCGCGGATGGCATCGATCATCCACCGCGGCTTCGAGAGGATAAGACCACCCCCGACCTCGTTGGCAAAACCTAGATCGATCCTTCCCCCCTTGCTCTCCCTATCCCTTTCTGCCTTGCTCACCCGAGCAGGCGGATCACTGCTTCATCGTCACCCACATGCACCGACGCCACTCTGAGCCACCGGAGGTTGTCCAGGAGCTCCCTCGTGCTCCCTTACATCATCTACGCCACTATATTGAAGTCGTCGAGCAACATCGACGCCGCTCGCATCGATCTCCTTCATCGGACACCACCGCTACCTCACCGTCGATCCACTCAACTCCGACCTCCCCCGAGCACGTTGAGCAGCCCTACGACCTCCTTGTGAGCCCTGCCTCCTTTTCTGCTTTTTCTCGAGCTCGAATTCGACCCTTGTCACATGCCCCGCAAGCCGTAGCCCCACCCTTGCACGCCATGTTGTTGTAGTAGCTAGAGCTCCCGTCCGTGGGTGCCAAACATGACAACGTGCTCCTCGCTTCTCTAGGAGATGAACACCCCCTTTAATTTGTTCGAACTCATGTCATAGCTTCGCCTTCGTCGAGCTCCGGTCGGTGCTACCGCCAGACGTCGATGGTGTAGTCGACTCTGGCCACCCTAGCTTGTCCCGCCACCACCATCGTGCTCTGCGCGTCGCCCGCATCTCGTTGAAGCAACCTAGCCCAATTAGTCTCCATGGCCACCACCCCATCCCTAGTCGGGAGTTGTGTTGGTCGTGCTCTCTGGCCGCGCTCACAGGCCTCTGGCCAGGACCAGCTATGCTCAGCCACGCTGTTGGGGATATACCCCATTGAGGATAACCCGACCCTTCAGCCCAAGGGTCAAATCCCGCTGATGAACCCAAGAGGACAAGAGTCGTCTCACCCTTAGGGCCGCTAAAGCCGGATTACGGAAGCTGAGAAGATGACCCGACCTAAATAGCAAGACTCAGCAAAGCAAACATGACCCAACTAGACCAGAAGGCCCATGCCCAGGCTGTCCAAGGTGCCATACGAGTCGGATCTCCGTAGGCTGGGAGTCTGGAAGGAACCCGACGAGGGAAATAAGACCAGGCCTATGACTCACCCGACCAGGGTTGATTGGTGTGGAAGAGAATACGGGTGACTTCATAGAGGTCGATGTGGCCCATCATGGGGGTGGCCCAGCATGCCGACCTGGACCGTTTGAATAAGACCCGGACTAGTATCCGACTTGTAATAGAGAAGAGACTAGTAGTAGTACTACTAGAACTCTACATGTAAGCTGACCCCTTCAACTTATATAAGGAGGGAAAGGCACCCCAAGGGGGCGGGGCAAGATAGACAAACAAGTTTAGAGACAGACAAATTAGTAGCTCTCAAGATAGAGGTAGTGAAACAGCACCCCTGTAATCAAGATCATTATCATCAATAGCAATCAAGCAGGATGTAGGCTTTTACCTCCACCGCAAGGGGCCGAACCTGGGTAAACTCGCGTCTGTCAATTCTGACGAACCCTGTTGAAGCTACTACCTAGTTGTGATGGCCTCACGTCTTAATCCTTTCACAAGGACATATATGCCGTGACAAAACCACGACACATGCCTCCGCTCCTGCCCGCCTGCGCATGGCCTCGCCCATCGCTCGCCCCTGCTTCCCTGCTTCCTTGCTTCCTGTTGCTTCTGCTAGTACTGTTGCCACTGCTTCCTGTTGTCGCTGCTCCTATGCCGTACCATCGGCTCGCCTGGCGCTCTTGGCTGCGAACTCAGCCGCACCGGCCCCGCTTGCCACTGCTGCCAGCCTCGCCCAGGCCGTGCACGGCCATGCCGCGCCTCTGCCTTGGGAGCATGCATGCCCAGCCGTGGCCCTGGTCACTTCCACATGGTGGTCCGACCTAGTTTGGACTAGGGGCTACCCTCCACTTTACACTAACCCCTGCAGTTAGTGTTAAATCCCCCCTAACCCCACTGACCATCGGGCCCCACTGCTAATTAAACTAATCTAAATAATCTGTTAACCCTGTTTCAATGACAGGTGGGCTCCATGGACAGTGGCAGTTGACTAGTCAACCTTTGACTGGGTCAACTGGGCCCCCTTGTCCCCACTGTAAGATGTGCCTATTGCTGGGTATACTTCTATGTACCCATAGCAATTTAGCTATTTAACAATTTCAAAATAAATTAAATCTGAAAATTTAGAAAATCATTAAAACTTTGGAAAATCATATAAAATAATCTGTATCTTGGATGAAAAATATTTATATACAAAAAATGATCAGAAAAATATGAAGAATCCGAATATGCCATCCACATATTTGTCCGACCCCTCTAACATGATGAACCTGGAAATTTTGCATCAGGATCGTCTATTCGAATAATACCTGGAGCTGGGAAAATAGTACTAGATATTTTCCCTCTTCTTTTAAAATGCTTAGTGATGCATTAGGTCTTATCATTAGCACATTTTGCCATGACATGCAGTGTGTTGCATTTGATTGCCCCGTTATTTATCTGTTTCCCCCTCTCCTCTATTCCTTCGGTAGACCCCAAGACCATTGATGCCCCAAAGTACGACTACACCGCCGATGATCCGTCCTTCTCAGCAGAGCTTCCAGGCAAGCAACCCCCCCCCCCCACTTGATCATTCTGATATCGCCTATTTCTTCTCTCTATTGCTTGCATTAGAGTTGTGATACTATTACTGCTTTATTGGTAGATCCTATACTGCTACATAGCATCTCTTTGCTACTACTGTTGATACCACACCTGTTATCCTATACCCCCTCCGTCCTTCAAAGAGTGTACTTCATACTTTGTTGGAGGGTCAAACTATCTCAAAATTTGAGCGAGTTTATGCAAAAATATATCAATGTTTATGAAACCAAATAGGTATATGATGAAAATATATTTTATCATGAATCTAATGCTACTAATTTGGTGGCATAAATGTTGGTGTATTATTGTGTAAATATGGTCAAGCATAAAAAAGTTTGACTTTCCAACAAAGTTGGAAGTACACTCTTTCAAGGATGGAGGGAGTATGCTTAGTGTAGATATGCTAGTCCCATCAATGGCCCTACATCCTTGTTCGTCTGCCATGATATACCATCGGATCGTGATCCCTTCGGGTGATGATCACGGATATACCTTATACTACATACTATATATGTTACTATGGTTGACCCTGGACTTCGATGGCTACGACATGGAGCGAGATGAATTGCAACAAGATGTTGACGAAGATGAAGATGAAGACTATTACTGCTTTATATTACATAACTATACACGAAACATGTTCATACTGAAGTCGGGTCAGTCGGAGAGCACATGCGAGTGATTCACTGTGGCGGTTGGCTGTTAGCGGTATCACCCAGGATGTGGTGGTAGCTCGGGACCTGTCCTGATAGCCGACATGAGAGATTCTATATGGCAGAATGATAGGGCAGGTAGAGACCACCTAGGAGAGATGTGGGCATGGTCCCTGGTCGATGTCCGTGGTTACTTAACAATAACACGCCTAACAAGTTCGAAGTATTTGATCTGAGACTACCATTGGAATATATGCACTAACCACTATGCGGGATAATTGTTTATGGGGCCCTCGGCGTCATACGATTCTTCCAAAAGCTACCCAGATGTCACAGTTCAGAGAGGCAGGATGATTGTTGGGGTGAGCGACTGTCGGTGTCAAAACCGGCAGATCTCGAGTAGGGGGGCCCAAGCCATGCGTCTAAGGATCAATGGTAACAGGAAGCCAGGGGACACAATGTTTACCTAAGTTCGGGCCCTCTTAATGGAGGTAAAACCCTACTCCTACTTGATTATATTCGACAAGTATGAAGATTACAAGAGTTGATCTACCTTGAGATCGTAATGGCTAACCCTAGATGTCTAGCCTATGAAGATTCCGAGCATGATGAAAAGTTATTCTCCACAGACTAACCCCTCCAGCTTATATACACACAGGAGGGGGTCCAGGGTTTGTACAAGGTCGGTTTATTAGGGAAGGAAACCTCCAAACTCTATTCTTGCCGTCCACGTATTGAGAAGTCCCATCCGGACATGGTAGATGATCTTCAGTTTGATCCTGCACGGCCCATGCAACCCGGCCCATATGCCTAGGCCGGACACCTGAGGACCCCCGAATCCAGGACTCCCTATATAGCCCCCGAACTTGCCTTCAATGTCGATGTAGTATGCGGACGCAAGTCTTCGGCTTTGCAAGGCAGGTTCCCCATTATACACCGGATTGACGATAGTCCAGCATCGGTTTTCCGCGCCCAGTCTTTATGATTCCTCCCTGCTGTCGCCTCGATTTCCACGCGTCCGAGTGAATGCGAACGGCCTGTTATCCTTGTTTTTAATATTCCTAAAAGGCACAAACTGCGCCTATAAAACAAGGCGAGATCCTCAAAACGCCATCTCGCATCGCACCAAAAGCAACAGTTGTAGACCATGAAAAATCAGACCATGGCGAGTGCCCCTGGCTCCTCCTCGTGCCCTCATGGCCCTCAAGAATGGGACTGGCAGAGTTGCTCCGTATCCCACCTCCAGCTCAGTCGGGTCCAAATCCAAGGGTATCTCCCTCCCTCGGATCTAGTCTCCGTACGGGCGGGGTTAACCACTATAGGTTCTGATGCATTGGCGGAGAATTTCCCCAATCCCAGCCAACGGGAGAGGGTGTGCTTCACCTCATTCCTTTTGAGGGGCGTGGGATTCCCAATCCACCCCTTCCTTAGGGGCCTACTGGAACACTACGGGATCCAGCTACACAACCTCACGCTAGGTTCTGTTTTACATATCTCCGGTTTTGTCGCTCTTTGCAACTTGTTTTTGGGTTGCGAGGCTCACTTTGAACTATGGAAAAAGTTCTTCTGCCTCGTCCCGTGCCACCAGGGCGACGGGTCTATTTTTGAAGTGGGTGGCACCGAACTATGGCACATAGTCAGATCTGTCTACCCAGTCGGGACTCCGAAGAAAGGATCTGCCGAATGGTTTTCGGAATGGTTCTATTTTGATGATTTACCTCTTTCGGACCCTGTTCGACGCGGATTGCCAGAATTTTCCAGCGCCCCCTTGAAGAACCTATACAGCTGGCGTCCCAAATCCCCTGCCCAGGAAGATAGTGCAGAGGTGATGAGATTGGTAAACAAGGTCAAGGTACTGACCCATTCCGGACTCTCCATTGTGGAGGTTAAGGCTATTGCGAACAGAGATGCATCCGGCCACTACAATCCAGGGTAACTCCCTTATGGAACTATAACGGGGAGGACGACGCATCCCGCTACAGGCGAAAGGGTCCGGATAGCCAAGCCGCATTGGCGGCAGCACAGGACGGCCTGTATAAAGCAGAAGAAGAAGACCTCCTTTGTTTAAATTGCCGAGAAGCCTACTCCATGTATACTCCCATTGAATGGGTACATTTTCTAACAGCTCAATGCTTTTTTACCCATTGAGATGCATTGACCGAATACCCTGGCTATTTACTTTTTTGAATAGTCATGGAGGCAAATTGTCTAGAACATAAACTACCCCGTCCCTCAGCCAGAGGATCACGATCGCAGTGAACACCCCGAATTCCATGAGGATCCAAACATATTTGTAGAGTTTGAAGATGGAGTCTACTATCATGCGAGCCTTGGCAGCTCAGAGGTGGCCATTATGGCTGACTACCCCGACCTCTATCCCTTTGTGAAGGTAAGTATTCGGAAATTGTATTCTCAGGGAAGAGGGATACTTCTGCTCATCTCTTTATCCTCTGCATTGGACCATGTTTCGCAGGATCATTGCTCAGCGAGCCGTACTCAGGGGCGAGCGACCAAGAAAAGGTTAGCATCATCGTGAAAGGGTCATGCAAAGCGAAAGGAGGTCAGCAGCACCACTGAACCTGCTCCACCACCGAAAAGGTATATTCTTCTTTTTTAATATTCAGTCGTGAAGCCAGATTTTCATTCGAATCCTCCTTCTATCATCGCAGGACGGGTATACGACAAACCATGGGTAAGATCCCACCCAACCGAGCTGCGGCTAACCCGGTGCTGGAGATATCAATCGGGACGGAGGCGCATGCCGATGCAGCACAGACTCGTTTGTCTCACGGAGGGCCGGACGAGATGTCCGTGACCAACTCCGAAGTCGAGAGTGCGATGAACCATCGTCACTTGAAAGAAGCCTTGCACGCCCCTGCCTTAACAGAGCCGGAGTTTAACGCCCTAAGCACTGTATGTGCATATATCCGAGCTGTCCGGGATGGACTCACCGAGGTTGCTCGACTGTTCTCAAAGGATGTGCAGGTACAAATATTTGTGAACTTAGTGGATAGATAGTAGTAGCCCCCGAGACTTAAAGAGGGTGGACAAAACCGATTTGAGGATCGTGTGATGACCGCAGGTTCTTAAGGAGAAGAACAGAGTGTTGACCTAGGAGCTTGAGACAAGCCACACACAGCTAAATGTCGTTGTCTCCAAGCTTGAAGAAATAAAGAGTGCCCCGATGTACTATGGCAAAGATAAGAAGCTAGAATAATAAATGAAGAAACAAGCCGAAGAGATAAAGAGCTTGAAGGCTCAACTCTTGGAGGCGCAGCAGGAAAACCAGAAGCTGAAGGGCAGCATATTCAGTATGTCTTGTGAACCCTTCGAATTATTGATTTAATCATAATGTGGAATGTTATAGTTCGGTTGATACAAGTATGTTGACCAGCCGCCCTGAAGAGGAAATACCCATCCTACAGAGTGACATTCTGAAGGAGCTGGCAAAAATGCACGAGCGTGCTCGGAAGGCTATGAAGAATATGGCCAAAGCCTTATGGCCTTCTGATGTCCCTCCAGAAAGTATGGAGGGGTTGGCCGATCTATTCAAGGGTGCCTGGCGTCATTTCGAGTTGTGGAAGACATCCGCATGCCGTGAAGGCGCTCGAGAGGTGTGGGCCATGGTGAAGACACGCTATACAGGTCTTGACCCAAACCATATGGCCAGAGTTGGACCGCGGGGATCTGATGGGAAGAAAATTCACGTAAGCCTGGTATACGACCAGGTAATGACAGCGGAGAAATTTTCTCAACAAGATTGTAAATTAGATAGTCTACTAGATAGCATAGAAAGGGAGTGAGTCGTTCGATTTGATGTACCCATGTACTTTATGACCGGGCTTATCTCCTGCCGAATTGTATGAAAATTTTGTCATCGCAGACCTTTGGCTTCTACCTCCGAACCAAAAGGTTGGAGTGTTTCTGTATACCATGTTTGACTAGGAAACATTTAGTATTATCGGAAACTAGGCAATCCAGCCATATTTCTCGAACAGACAAAATGTGTTCGCCGGAGTTATGTTATATTACTATTTAATGTAAGAATCATCTTCCAAGAAAAATAGTTCCGTTAGGGGTTCCTTTCCTTGGGCTGGGCTTGTATCTGAAGTATAGAGAGCCAATTTTATAATTTTTTCCGAAAATAGCCTGATGGATATGTGCCGACCAATGATTCCCTTAAGAACGCTAGCTTTCGGCTTCACCCGTCTGAGGTACAAGGCCAGATAACCCGGTTGTAACAATCGCAGAGGTGCTCCCTTTACACCCTAGCGGAACAATCGGGAATGTAGGGTATAAGCACAAGAGCGAGGCAACCCAGCTTGGCAAAAACTTAAGTCATAAAGGTGCATATAATGGCAGAAGCAACAGATAGTACAGACGAAAGGAGCTTATGAGCTTTTCAATAAAATGCTTCTTTTAAAAGAAGCCCCCATGTATGGTGTGGTGCATACATTTAAAGATGTGTACTCCCAATAATGCGGTTTATCCGGACATACAATTAAAGAGAGAAGGAAAAGGTAAAAGAGGAGAGAAAATAGAAAAAAAACTAGTTTAAAATGAGGCCTAAAGAGGCCAAACTATGCATAAAATCTTCGGAGCCGGGCGGCGTTCCATGGGTTTGGCTCAAGGCGATTATCCTCGGTGTTGCGAAGGCGGTAGGCTCCTCCAGTAAGGAATTCATCTATCATGAAGGGTCCCTCCCATTTAGGTTTGAGCTTATCCTTTTTCTTCTCAGGGAGGTATAGTACAAGTTCTCCGACATTGTATGTTTTAGCCCGCACTTCTCTACTTTGGTAACACCTGGCCTGTTGTTGATAGAATGCGGAATGGGCCTTGGAAACGTCGCACTCCTCTTCAAGTCCATCTAGGTCATCTTGCCGATCTAGTTCGACTTCTTTCTCTTCATACATGCGCACTCTACGTGAGTCATGAATAATATCGCAGGGCAATACAACTTGTGCGCCGTACACCATAAACAAAGGTGTGTATCCGGTCGTTCGATTGGGCGTGGTCCGGAGTCCCCAAAGTACGGAATCAAGTTCCCCAACCCAGTGTTTATCTGATTGTTGTAAAGAGCGCACCAGCCTGGGCTTAATATCACTCATGATCAGACCATTGGCCCGTTCGACTTGGACGTTTGTTTGATGGTGGTATACGGATGCGTAGTTGAGTTTAATGCCCAACTTAGCGCACCAAGTTTTCACCTCATCAGCTGTGAAGTTAGAGCCATTATCAGTGATGATACTGTGCGGGACACCATAACGGTGGACTACGCCGGATATAAAATCAATCACTGGTCCAGCCTCAGCTGTTTTTACTGGTTTGGCCTCTATCCACTTAGTGAATTTGTCCACCATGACCAGCAAGTATTTCTTTTTGTGGCTTCCCCCTTTAAGGGGTCCAACCATGTCAATCCCCCAGACCGCAAAGGGCCAAGTAATGGGGATTATTCTTAATGTGGTGGGAGGCATGTGGCTTTGATTAGCAAAAAGCTGATAGCCCACGTAGCGTTGGACGAGTTCTTGAGCATCAGCTCGAGCCATAGGCCAGAAAAAGCCTGTCCGGAATGCCTTGCTTACCAAGGCGTGGGCTGCAGCATGATGACCGCCAAGACCGGCATGTATTTTTGCCAAGAGCCGCCTTCCCTCTTCTTCAAAGATACACCTTTGAAGGACTCCAGTAGTACTTCTTTTATATAGTTCACCCTTATGAACTTTAAAGGCTTTGGATCGCCGAACTATGCATCGCGCCTCGTTTTGATCATCGGGGAGCTCTTGCCTATTAAGGTAGGCCAAGAATGGTTCGGTCCAGCGGGCGATAACTGCCATGATCTCATGAGCAGAGGGTGTTATCTCAGCATCCGGACTCCTGACATTGTTTGTGTTGTGTTCGGCGGTTGGGGTGTGATGAGGTCCATATTGCCTTCGCCGCTCTCACCCTGCCACACCACAGATGGCTTAAAGAGCCGCTCCATGAAGGTGTTGGGTGGCATGGGGTCGCGTTTAGCGCCCATACGAGCGAGGATGTCGGCTGCCTGATTACTTTCTCGGGCAACATGATGGAACTCGAGTCCGTCGAACCGAGGTGACAGCTTTAATATGGCGTTTCAGTATGCCACCATTTTTGGGTCCTTTGCATCGAACTCTCCATTGACCTGGGAAATTGCGAGGCTCGAATCACCGCGCACCTCCAAGCGTTGTATACCCATGGAGACAGCCATGTGAAGACCGTGTAGTAGCGCCTCGTATTCGGCTGCATTATTAGAGGCCATATACATAATTTGCAGTACATAGCGGACTATGTCCCCAATAGAGGGTGTAAGGATTACACCAGCCCCCAGTCCGGACAGCATTTTGGAGCCATCGAAGTACATAATCCAATTAGAGTATGAGATGTACTCTTTAGGGAGTTCGGCTTCTATCCATTCGGCTAAGAAGTTGGCCAATACCTGGGATTTAATAGCCTGGCGTGGCTTGTATGTGATTTCGAATGGTAACAGCTCGATGGCCCATTTGGCTATACGGCCAGTGGCGTCCCTATTATTAATGATGCCATTGTGACCGAACACTCTTGAAAGTAGTGTCAAAGTTTGCGGGATGCCATGAAGACTATGTAGGCTATCTTCTGATAGTGCGGGTACCGGGATTTGCAAGGTGTAAGGACCTCCGATACATAGTAAACTAGTTTTTGGGTGGGGAATTTATGTCCCTCCTCCCCTCGCTCGACGTCGAGGACGGCACCGACTACTTGGTTAGTTGCCGAAATGTATAATAACATAGGCTCTCCAATGCCGATGCAGCCAAGATTGGGTTGGTTGCGAGAAGGGCCTTGATTTCTTCCAATCCGTCTGTGGCTGCGTCCGTCCACTTGAAGTTGTCAGTGCAGCACAGTAGCTTGTATAATGGCAATGCTTTTTCTCCTAATTTGGAGATAAATCGGCTTAAAGCCGCGACACACCCGGCTAATTTATGGACTTGCTTTAGGTCCGTTGGTATGGCCAATTGTGACAGAGCACGGATTTTGGCTGGGTTTGCCTCGATTCCTCTATGGGAAACAATGAGCCCTAGCAACTTTTTGGCTGGAACTCCGAAGACGCATTTTTCCGGATTAAGCCGGATGTCGTATGTTCGGAGATTGTTGAAGGTGAGGCGGAGGTTGTCCACCACTGACTCGACGTGTTTTGTCTTGATGACCACGTCGTCTATGTATGCTTCGAATGTTTTGCCTATTTGCTTTTCTAGGCATGTTTGGATCATGCGTTGGTAGGTGGCCCCAGCGTTTTTAGTCCGAAGGGCATAGTATTAAAGCAGAAGGGACCGTAAGGGGTGCTGAACGCAGTTGGAGCCTGGTCTGATTCCTTCATTTTAATCTAATGGTATCCGGAATAGGCATCGTGGAAACACAAAGAATCATGTCCTGCAGTTGCATCAATGATTTGGTCGATGCAGGGCAATCGGAAGGGGTCTTTGGGGCAAGCCTTGTTGAGGTCCTTGAAGTCGACACACAGGCACCATGATTTGTCCTTTTTAGGTAACATGACTAGGTTGGCTAACCAATCCAGATGTTAGAGTTCCCTAATAAACCCAGCCTCCAATAACTTGGCTAGCTCTTCTCCTATGGCCTGACGCTTGGGTTCAAAGAATCGCCGTAGTGTCTGCTTCACGGGTTTAAATCCCTTGATTATATTGAGACTGTGTTCGGCCAGTCTTCGTGGAATGTCGGGCATGTCTGAAGGATGCCAGGCGAAAATATCCCAATTCTCGCGTAGTAATGCACGTAGGGCATCGTCCACTGCCAGATCCAGCTGTGCTTCGATAGATGTTGTTTTATTAGGGTCTGTCAGGTGCACTTGGAAGTTTATTATTTCTTCAGCTGGCTTGAAAGAGGTGGACTTGGATCTCTTATCAAGGATCACATCGTCCCTATCCATCATAGCTCGTAAGGTGGTTAATTCTTCTGCCGCTAGGTCCTCAGATAGTGCTTCAAGGGCCAAGGATGCAGTTTTGTTTTTGGCACGAAGGGCTTTGTCCGGGTCGCTTGAGATTGTAATAATTCCATTAGGACCAGACATTTTGAGCTTCATGTACCCATAATGGGGTATAACTTGAAAGCGTCCCGGCCCAGGATAGCGTGATACCCACTATTGAAGGGGACCACATGAAAAAGCAACTCTTCGGATCTATAGTTCTCAGGCATGCCAAACACCACATCTAGTTTGATTTGTCCCGAGCAGTGTGCCTCTCGACTGGGGATAATACCTCAAAAGGTGGTGTTGCTTTGCTCGATGCGTGACCTATCCATATGCATCTTGTCGAGCGTGTCCTCATAAATGAGGTTAAGTCCGCTGCCGCCGTCCATGAGCACTTTAGTAAGCCCAAAACCATCAACGATGGGGTTTAGTACCAAGGCGGTAGGTGCTCGGACTGACCGAGCCTTTGGTTCGTCTTTGGCCGTGAAGGTTATCGCTGTTTCGTTCCATGGGCTCAATGCGGTAACTTAATGGACTTTGGTGAGGTCGCGGAGCGCCCGTTTGCACCGGTTGTTAGAAGAGAATTTTGGCATTCTGGATACGGGGATACCCAGACTTGCCTGCCTACGGCCCACTGTGTGGCTCCATCGATGGCCTGGTACAGCCCAGCTTCAGCATCAACAACTCAAGACCTTCGCGAGGGGCCAAGCCTCGCGAGGCGGACAACGCCAAGACCTCCAAGGGGATCAGCCTCCTGAGGCTAGCTCCCGAGGAGTGAAGACTTCTATGCCAGGTGCACCTCACTAGGTTCAGCTGACGTGAGCCATGACGACCAAGACCAGCTGGGCGCCAGGGGGCGCAGGGTACCAGTTTCCTCTTTGGTGCAAAGGAGTCAAGCAGCAGGCCGGAGTCCCGAGGAATTAGCAAAAGGTTTCCATTCTAGTGCAACAAGACCAAGACCGCCAGGACGGCAGGACGGAGGTCATCGCCGAGCCCACCGCAGCGTCACGACCAGAGGCTTTTCGAAGGTGAAGACCACTTTAGTCAAGATAGGATGTACTTCTTGTCCCCCTTCAAATATGGCCATTGTGGGATCCCTTCCCGCCAACATTTGGGAAAAGGACCAAGGCCGCTATAAATAGGACTTAGCCACCACCATAAAGAGAGGGACAGAAGGATCAGATCCATTCTCACCCGACCACCTCATTAGCTCACCTGAGCTCAAGAACGCCTCACCTCCTGGGGCTTGTTCATCCACGGTACTAGTTCATCCTCAGCCCCTTGAGGCAATCCACCAAAACACTGGAGTAGGGTATTAGACCGCAAGGTGGCCCGAACCAGGACAAACTGCTATGTCTCTCTATCCCTTTGAGCTCGATGCGCTAGGCCTGAGGATCGCGAGTAGGCAGGCCGGGTAGCTAGAGATCTCCTCACGCACCATAGAGTTTGAACCTATCAAGGGTCTGCGGAACCCAAAATCCAACATTTGGCGTGCCAGGTAGGGGTGCGTCTGATCTTCTCTTCCATCCACCGGTCCGCCGCTACTCCACCGACACCATGGTTGATGTACCGCGAGCCCACATTGAGCACTGGGTTGTCCGGGCCTCCTCAGCAGCACCTGCCAACGAGGAAGATCTCCACTCCGCTCTACTCGTAGCCCGCGCTCTGCCTGGGGCCGCCAGCCGCGGGAGGCGCGGGCCGTAGCCCCCTCCTCTAGCGCCGCGCCGCAACTGCGCCGCCGCGCAATCTTCAAGCTACGCCGTGGCAACAGCACCACACACCCGACGGGAGCAGGCAAACATGCGAGCCGCGGTCATCATGGCTCGAGAATTGCTGAGGTGCAGGCTGGCGGAAAGCGGTTGTGACGCCCTGCTTGAGTGAGTTGCCGAGCTGCTGGACGCAGCATGCAGGGGTGCAACACCATTCTGCACCCTGCCCATGTTGCAAGCCATGGCGGGGGTGCGCGCTCACCCTCCCCACTCCCACGCCCCCCCCCCCTCCCGGGGCTCCTAGAGAGCCTCTCGGCGTTGGCCTACCTCACGGTGCGGCCCATACTGCTTCGACCATGCCACCTCGGGGCGGGGCGACCCAAAGCAACCTCCCCCAGGGCTGCGCTGGGGAACCAGCTCTCGGTCATCAGGACCCGATGATGACCGAAGAAGGCGGAAGCGTGAGGCAACCAGGTAGCAACTCGGGCGCGGCCAGCCCAGAAGCCTACATGCCCGTTGTAGTGGACCTAAGGTACGCGCCAGGAGAAGGCCCTAGCCGATCCCCCACGCCAGGCTGGGTGTTGGAGGTGCACGAAGCCGCGGCTCTCTATGAGCCGCTGCAGGGCTCCACCGACATCTTCGACAGCAACAACCACTGGGTACAGCTAACACCTCAGGGGCACGCTTGCGCTAACCATGGATCGCAGGTGAACCATGGCGCAACAACCGCCAGGTTTTCCAGGGCGGCGGCACAGCCGCAGGAACACGTAGGGCCCTGGGAGCGGCGTGGGGGGTGCCCGGGGTCAGGGCCTCCCCCGCGTTGCGCGAAGCAGACAACGCTCGGAGGTAGGTCCCCCGTTGGGGAAGGCGCCGGCGAGCCCTTCCTCCCGGCAGAGGGCCTACGATCGCCGAGGGCGCCGCCAGCGTCCCCCTTGCCCCTTGCTCTCATCCTGGTTTCTGGACTCTCTAACGGTGGTCGGGGGCGGCGCAGGGCGGGGTCCTCGTCGAGCGACATGAAGCAAGGTTCCGGCCTGTGAAGGTCTTCGCTCATGACACTCTCACGTAATAATGAGTGGGGCTGTACACGCCCCGGAGTCTCCTGAGCGCCGCCTTGGGGCCTCACGGGGGCTCCCACCCATGTCCAAGTGGAAGCACCATGCTCCGCGCTGGCCGTCGACTATGCCCACGCCCAGTGGAAGCACCATGCTCCAAGCTGGTGAGAAGACCTGAAGACTAGCTAGGCACCGGACATGGCCGTTTGCTTTCGCCTCTCTTTTTGTACCTGATTCGCTGGCTTTTTGGAATGAACTTGGCTCTTGTGCGTTTGTCAAAAGTAAAACAGGGGGAAGTTTTCTTGTCTTGCGCCGTTCTCTCATTTTCTGGTTTTGTGTTTTTAAGCAGGGCTCGTGCCTGCTACCCTCCCCCAAGCGCCTCGTGGGCGGGGTCTAGGTGCGGTGGGCGTGCGTCGAGCATGTTCAAGTCGGCCCCATGCCTGCGAGGGCTTCCCCCCGAGGACCAGGGATGCGGCCACCACGCGCGCACCTAGCCGTGGTCCGGCAGTTAGTCCCTCGCGAAGCACTCTAGGACAGGTCAGCAGGCTCCTCAGGAGGGCCGGACCCTCACGACCCTACGGCAGGCTCACCTCGAGAAGACAAGCGTTGCCGCGGCATCAGGGCTCACACGAGACCCGCGGAACCAGAGATAACTCATAATAATCACCCTGCCTGAGGTTGCGAACCTGAGGGGTCGCACCACAGACGGTATTTCAAAAGCATTTCATAATTATATACATGGCAAGGGGCTCCCCCTTTGAAAATGCTCTCACAAGGAGGCGCTCAAGTTTTGGTCATACAGGTTAAAGCAAAAAGAAGTGCAGGCCTAGCTGGGTGTGCCCTCTTCATCGCCTTCATCTGCGTCGCTCGCACTGCCCGAGTCGTCGTGGCCATTCTCTTCATCATTGCCGCCCGTGCCACTTGCTCCAGCCGCAAGCACGACTGTGTCATCCTTAGAAGCAAACTCTTCCACCAGGGCGTCCACATGGTAATCCACCCAACTGGCAAGTCTGTCCTGCGTGGCCGCAGGCACGGGGGCTAGCACAACATTGAAGTCAAAGTGGGAATCGCGGCTGAGGAGGTTTTTGAAAACGCACGAGAACGCGCGCCCAAGAAGGCCCCGGGTCCTCTCCCCAACAAGCTTGCGAGCCTTCATGGCCCGATCCTCCAGGCAGGTCACGATGTTGATAAAAAAGGTGAGGTGGCTGACGTAGTCATTCTCGTGCGGATGTGGAGCGCCCTCGTCGTAGATGGTGCCCAAGGTGCGATTAGCTCTGGCTCAGAGATCCTGGAGCATCGAGCCGTGCTCACATTGCAACGTCAGGTGACGGTTCGCTTCATTCGCATCCCTTTCCTCAAAGAGATGCGGTGTCCTTGACCTGTTGCAGAAGGGAGGTTAACTCAGCGCGGGAAAAGGCCAAGACAGACTCGGAAGAAGCCAGAGCTTCCTTGGCGGCATTCTCACGCTGTTCTGCAGGTTCTAGCTTCGCCTTCAGGGCGGTCGTCCTGCCCTCAAGCTTGGCTTTGAGCAGTTCCAGATCCAGACGATGCCCTTCGGCCAGGTCCGCGCATGCCTTCGCCGCCTTCTCCTCAACCTCTAGCTAGACCCAGGCTTCTCGGGCGGCGAAGGTGTCCTCAGCCACGGCCGCCTGGCGCCCCCTCACCACCAATCACTCTGACGCCAGGCTATGCTCCACAGCCTCCAGCGCAAGGTCATCTTGGCACCTCAGAAGCTCCGCCTCCCCGAGAGGTTCCCCACCTGGCGACATGGCCAGAAGGGCACGCCGCTCCTCGATCTCTTGCTCAAGGGCGGCATTTGAAGACAGGAGCTCCCGCTCTCGCTCCTCAGCTACCTCACGACGACAGTTGGCGGGTTTGGCCTCCTCCAGGGCGCGGGCGCAAGCCTCACGAGAAGACGCGAGGGAGGCTGCCGCGCACGCGTTGGCCTGATTGCGCTGAAGCTGCCCGAGGTTAATGGCTACCTTTAGCTGGTGCCACTCATGTGCCAGTCGGCGGTCTTCTGCCTCAAGCTTGGTGTTGACGTCAGCTAGCTCCCCACCAAGCTGGATCATCGCGCGCATCGCCTTGCCGAAGAGTTCAAAACGGACGGCACTGCGCCCGAGCGTTAGCGCCAGTGCGTGGTTAAGCCTTTCTTCGGTCCCGGGAGCGGCTGAAGTGGCATGGGACGTCTCGCCTGCCTCCGGCCAGGGGCTGGCCGATGCAGCTCCGCAGCCCGAAGACAAAGACGGCCCAAGTGGCACCCAGCTGCTAGAAGTGGTCAGAGGGAGAACCGTTGGTGCGTCCCTTGCCCCCCAGGTCGGGTCGCAGAAGAAGGAGGTAGGAGGCTCGAGTCTGAGGCCCCCTTGCGGCGCCTCAACAGCTGGGATCGGCCCCGTGCCTTGGGCGGAGCCCGGGCATGGGGGGCTGTGCGCTGGGATAGAGCCAGGATCTTCGGAAGGACGCCTCTCCTGAGGCTTCGTCGTCACGGGGGCCCTACGAGGACCTACTCAGAAAAGAGCATGGCCTGCAGGGAATCGCAAAATGAGGTACTTACTCGTCCACAATCATGTACTTCCTCAGCTTCAGCGGTTGGCGGGCGACACCGCTGCAGCTCAGAGATCCTTTCCTCTTGCGGAGCGCTTCAAGATTTAGGCAAAGTCGGCCGGGCCTCGAGGGACGGTCCCCAGGAGCAGGAGCGCACAGCGGGGTATCCTGGGCGGTGGCCTCCGGAGCAGAAGCACTTGGTAGGGCTCCCTATGCGGCAGCCTCAGAGGCACCAGGTGTCACGCCCAATATGAGACCCTATCCTAAAGGAACTCGAAGGTCCCACCAAGGATAGAAGTGCATATTGGAGACGCTTTTGCAAGGTGGATATCATTACATCGTACCATTACATAATAGTTGGGGATACATACAAGAGGCATACAATGCGACATGAATACAACAACATCATACATAAGAGCAACATTCGACTACAGATGAAACACAAACAGAAACTCAAACGACATCCACCCAGCTAGCCCAGGCTGCCGAGCTGTAACCTATCCCCTGATCAAAGAAGAAACAGAAGAAGAACTCCAAAACAAGTAACATCGCTCTCGCGTCATGATCATCGCAATACTTGTACCTGCAACTGTTGTTGTAGTAATCTGTGAACCACGAGGACTCAGCAATCCCATTACCATGGGTATCAAGACTAGCAAAGCTTAATGGGTATGGAAAGGATAAGTGGTGAGGTTGCAGCAGCGACTAAGCATATATGGTGGCTAACATACGCAAATAAGAGCGAGAAGAGAAGCAATGCAATGATCGAGAAGCTAAAAGTGATCAAGAAGTGATCCTGAAACTACTTACGGTCATACATAACCCAAACCGTGTTCACTTCCCAGACTCCGCTGGAAAGAGACCATCACGGCTACACACGCGGTTGATGTGTTTTAATTAAGTCAAGTGTCAAGTTCTCTACAACCGGACATTAACAAATTCCCATCTGCCACATAACCGCGGGCACGGCTTTCGAAAGTTTATACCCTGCAGGGGTATCCCAACTTAGCCCATTATAAGCTCTCATGACCAATGAAGGATATTCCTTCTCCCGGGAAGACCCGATCAGTCTCGGAATCCCGGTTACAAGACATTTCGACAATGGTAAAACAAGAGTAGTAAGACCGCCCAACTGTGCCGACAAATCCCGATAGGAGCTGCACATATCTCGTTCTCAGGGCACACCGGATGAGACATCCTACGAGTAAAACCAAACCTCAAGTTTCCCCGAGGTGGCCCCGCAGTCTACTCGGTTCGGACCAACACTTAGAGAAGCACTGGCCTGGGGGGTTAAAATAAAGATGACCCTTGGGATGGCCTGCCCAAAGGAAAGTTAGTAGGTTGTTAGGTAAATGTAAAACCAATATTGGGCCTTGCTGGAGGAGTTTTACTCAAAGCGAACTGTCAAGGGGTTCCCATACACCCGGCCACGTAAGGAATGCAAAATCAAGGAACATAACACCGGTATGACAGAAAACAACGGTTTGCTAGGAAGGGTGAAAAGGTTAGAGGCTAACATGGCAATTTGGGAGGCTTGATAAACAAGTGATAGGTAGCACAGCATAGCGATAGGAAGAAGCAACTAGCATAGCAATGATAGTAGTGAGATCCAGGGTAACAGTCATCTTGCCTGAAATCCCGCTAAGAAGAAGAACGAGTCCATGGAGAAGACGTACGGGCGAAGACGAACCAAGCGTAGTCGAATGAATCCTCACGATCGCAACAAAACAGGAACTATCGAGAAGGACCACAACCGGAAAGAAGCAAACAACAAGGTAAACACACAACACATAAACATGACATGATGCTCAACCAAGTATGATGCATGACAAGGCTATATGATGCTACTCATGACAAGAGATGATGCTTACAAGAGCAACACATCAAAGCAAGTTTAAATGAGGCCGGAAACAACATATAACAAATCCGGTAAGTCCTCATATGCAAATTTCGAAATTGGTCCAGATCTGAATAAACCTTATGTTCAAATTGTTAAACAGCAAGTTAAGATACACCAAGATGATCTACGTGAAAATCTAATCAAGTTACATATAAAGTTCATTTAGTTCGGAGCTACAGCCTAGAAGATATGAGCAAAACAAGTTGAACATGGCATTGATGCAAAATGCATTCAAACATCAAGAAAACACTCTCAAAACAAGGATGCAACATGATAATATGAAACTACATAAAATTCTAAGCAAGTTTCATATATAGCATGCACAAAACGGAGCAACGGTGCAACACATACACTTCAAACAAGATATAACAACAATCTGCCCAAAACAGCAACTAGGCACTTTGCAATCATCAAAACACATGCTACAGGAACCATATGAGCATAAACTTGATATTAACTTCATGTACAGATAACATACTTCAAATATCATTAAGGTGCGGGTTCATAGGAATCAAGATTAATCCAAGATGATCAATGCAAAATGCAACTTTATAACACAGCAGCATATGCATGAGCAGACTTAATATGATGGCAACTTAAGAGAAATAAAGAGACAAGCTACAGCAAGTAATCATAGAAACCAAGGGCATTGCATAAAATTACACAAAACAAAGAGCAAATAACATCATGGCATCATATACAAAAGGCTCATGGATTAGTATGAACCAACATGCCAAGATTTAATGTTGAAACAGTTTCAGCAAGTGTAAAACAGCAACATTATCATAGTATGTTTGCAAGCATGGAACAGGGGCATATGACATCCAAAATTAGCAAACATGGCATGTTAATAAAGTCCTAATAACATACTTCAAATCATGTAATTGGAGCATCTCCAGAAGAGGCATTGATCACTCAAAAACAAGCTCACAACAAGGCATCGTGAAGTTAACAGGAATCTGGAACATTATATAAGCATGTTCATGGCAACGAAAACATATGCTACAGGACATATCTATGGCATCAAAAGGCATGACGTGATATATAATAACATAGACAACAAAACATGTCAACTAAGCATCTTCGGATTATGCATATATTAATTGGTATCATCAAACAAACATGGCATCATGATATGACAGAAACAGACTTAACAAAAAGTTAACATCAAGTAGCCCAATTCACGAGCTTGATGCACTCACTACAGGGCATATAAAAACACATGGATTGCACCCCTATAAATATGGCACAAATATTCTCCTAAAACATGTAGACATGATGCACAAAAGATGCACACACAAAATGCAACGAAAAAGACAAAACAACAAGTTATAATAGTCTCAGCAGGTTAACATCATATATCACTCTTGCAATGATGATTAGGGCATCAAGATGAACTCAAACAAGCATGCCACAGTACAACAATATGAAGAGCATCACAAGGTTAACATGCACATATCAAGATCATCTCATTCGGACAAACATGCACATAGTTATGAGCGTCCCAAGATGCATATATGACGTATACAGAAAAAGGACTTGGTGGTTTTTTTACCCAGCGAAAATCGGGACAGGGAGTTCCAGGACAGGGGTTGACGAAGCTCCATGGCCAGCGGCGGCGAGCCGGGACTCCGGGAGGACTCGGGAAGGCCGGGAATGGGTCGAGGGTGGCCGGATCTGGTGGATCCCGGCCGGATCGGGCAAGGGACGCGGCCAGCGACGAGCACCAAGCTCCATGGGTCGGTGGCAGCCATGGCAGAGCTCCTGCAGGAGAGAGCACGGGAGAGGTGAGAGGAGGAGATGGGCAGGGGAAGGAGGAGCAAGGCGCGAGGGGTCCGGCCTGCTGGTCGTGGTGGCCGGCAGGAGGAGGCCGATGAACTCCGGCGGAAGCTCGGGCAGAGGCGGGGACGAGGGCGCTCGGGAGCTAGGGATCGGGCTTTTCGCGATCCAGATTGAGCGTGGCGCTCAGGCGCGGGGTGTGGGCGGCTCGGGCGCGGTCGCGGGCTGCGATGGCGGTGCTTGGGCCCGGGAGGGCTGGAACCGGGCACCGGCGGGCTGCGGGAGGTGGGAGAGCTGCGAGGCGACATGGTAGCGCTTGGTTGGCTGCGCGCATCGCCGGCGGCGGGCCTGGCTAATGGGAGCCCCACAAGTGGCGGCGAGGTGCTGGCTGGGTATGAATTTTGAGGTGGAGATGGTTGGCTGCGGCTGGTGGAGGCTGATTCGAGGAGAAGGGGTCTAGGGGTAGGGGAAGGAGCTAGGTTGCCAAATTGGACGAGGGGTGTCCATATATAGAAGTGTCGGCTAGGGTTAGGGGGGTTTTGCTCCGTTTCGGAGCCGTTCAATCACCATCGGACAGTCCGGAGCGGAGGGGGTAGGTAGGTGGGCTACATGGGCTGTGAAGAGGAGTTGGGCTGCCGGTGAGAAGAGAGAGAGAGAGGCCCGGCGACAGATTCAGAGACCGAAATGTCCGACGAAAATACCGGCAACGGTGCCGCTATAGATGACGGTTGGGCTATCAAACGGACTCCGAATGCGATGAAATTTGGCAGGCGGTCTACCTACCACATAACAACACCGCATGCAAACTTCCATCCCATTCCAAGAACATTTTTATGCCACTCTTGAAACGAGGTCTAAGAGGTGCAACGGGCGTGTGTGAGAGTGTTGGATCGCGAAACGGACAATGGGGAAAAGACCGGATGCAAGTTTTGAGAATATGAGGATGCGATGCATATGATGATATGGTAAAATGCAACACGCAAGCAAATGACATGGAAACGACGGCAAATAACTGAAAGACACCTGGCGCATTGGATTCGGAGCGTTACACCAGGGGGAGCCCCACCGTCAGCAACCACCTTGGAACCATCGCCCCGAGCCTCAGGAGCCTCTGCCTCCGGAGCATCGGGTTGCACAGACCCCACAGTGGCCCTTTTCTGGGTCTGATATGTCTCCAACGTATCTATAACTTTTTATTGTTCCATGCTATTATATTACCCGTTTTGGATATGGGCTTTACTTTACACTTTTATATCATATTTGGGACTAACCTACTAACCCGAGGCCTAGCCCGAATTGCTATTTTTTTGCCTATTTTAGTGTTTCCAAGAAAAGGATATCAAACAGAGTCCAAACGGAATGAAACCTTCAGGAGTGATCTTTTTGGAACAAATGCAATCCAGGAGACTTGGAGTGGACGTCAAGCAGCAAACGAGGTGGCCACGAGGGTGCCCGGCGCACCCTAAGGGGGTGGGCACGCCCCCACCCTCGTGGGCCCCTCGTGGCTCCACCGACGTACTTCCTTCGGCTATATATACTCCCGTACCCTGAAAACATCTAGGAGCGCCACGAAAAACTATTTCGACCACCACAACCTTTTGTATCCGCAAGGTCCCATCTTGGAGCCTTCGTCGGTGCTCCGCTGGAGGGGGAATTGATCACGGAGGGCCTCTACATCATCTCCAAGGCCTCTCCGATGAGTTGTGAGTAGTTTACCACAGACCTTCGGGTCCATAGTTATTAGCTAGATGGCTTCTTCTCTCTCTTTGAATCTCAATACCAAGTTCTCCTCGATCTTCTTGGAGATCTATTTGATGTAACTCTTTTAGTGGTGTGTTTCTCAAGATCCGATGAATTGTGGGTTTATGATCAAGTTTATCTATGAGAAATATTTGAATCTCCTCTGAATTCTTTTATGTGTGATTAGTTATCTTTTCAAGTCTCTTCGAGTTATCAGTTTGGTCTGGCCTACTAGATTGATCTTTCTTGCAATAGGAGAAGTGCTTAGCTTTGGGTTCAATCTTGTGGTGTCCTTTCCTAGTGACAGCAGGGGCAGCAAGGCACGTATTGTATTGTTGCCATCGAGGATAAAAAGATGGGGTTTATATCATATTGCATGAGTTTATCCCTCTACATCATGTCATCTTTCTTAATGTGTTACTCTGTTCTTATGAACTTAATACTCTAGATGCAGGCAGGAGTCGGTCCATGTGTGGAGTAATAGTAGTAGATGCAGGATCGTTTCGATCTACTTGTTGTAGACGTGATGCCTATATACATGATCATGCCTAGATACTCTCATAACTATGCACTTTTCTATCAATTGCTCAACAGTAATTTGTTCACCCACCGTAATACTTATGCTATCTTGAGAGAAACCACTAGTGAAACCTATGGCCCCCGGATCTATCTTTTATCATATAAGTTTTCCATCTACTTTTATTTTGCATCTTTTACTTTTCAATCTATATCATAAAAATACCAAAAATATTTATCTTATCATATTATCTTTATCAGATCTCACTTTAGCAAGTTACCATGAAGGGATTGACAACCCCTTTATCGCGTTGGTTGCGAGGTTCTTGTTTGTTTGTGTAGGTGCGTGGGACTTTTGAGGAGCCTCCTACTGGATTGATACCTTGGTTCCCAAAAATTAGGGAAATACTTACGCTACTTTGCTGCATCACCCTTTCCTCTTCAAGGGAAAACCAACGCAGTGCTCAAGAGGTAGCAAGAAGGATTTCTGGCATCGTTGCCGGGAAGGTCTTCGCTCAAGTCAAGACATACCAAGTACCCATCACAAACTCATCTCCCTTGCATTACATTATTTGCCATTTGCCTCTCGTTTTCCTCTCCCCCACTTCACCCTTGTCGTTTTATTCGCCCTCTATTTTCCGTTCGCCTCTCTATTCCGCTTGCCTTTTGTGTGCTTGTGTGTTGGATTGCTTGTCACGATGGCGCAAGATAATACCAAATTATGTGACTTTTCCAATACCAATAATAATGATTTCCTTATCACTCCGATTTCTCCTCTTAATGATGCTGAATCTTGTGAAATCAATGCTGCTTTGTTGAATCTTGTTATGAAAGATCAATTCTCCAGCCTTCCTAGTGAAGATGCCACTACTCATCTAAATAACTTTTGATTTGTGTGCTGTGCAAAAGAAGAAAGATACGGATAATGATATTGTTAAATTGAAGTTATTTCCATTTTCACTTAGAGATCGTGCTAAAACTTGGTTTTGGTCTTTGCCTAAGAATAGTATTGATTCGTGGAATAAGTGCAAAGATGCTTTTATCTCTAAGTATTTTCCTCCCACTAAGATCATCTCTCTTAGAAACGATATTATGAATTTTAAACAACTTGATCATGAGCATGTTGCCCAATCTTGGCAAAGAATGGAATTAATGATTCGCAATTGCCCTACTCATGGTTTGAACTTATGGATGATCATACAAAAAATTTATGCCAGATTGAATTTTGCTTCTAGAAATCTTTTAGATTCGGCCGCGGGAGGCACTTTTATGGAAATCACCTTAGGAGAAGCTACTAAACTCCTTGATAACATTATGGTTAATTATTCTCAATGGCACACCGAAAGATCTACTAGTAAAAAGTGCATGCTATAGAAGAAATTAATGTTTTGAGTGGAAAGATGGATGAACTTATGAAATTGTTTGCTACTAAGAGTGCTCCTATTGATCCCAATGATATGCCTTTGTCTACTTTGATTGAGAATAATAATGAATCTATGGATGTGAATTTTTTTGGTAGGAATAATTTTGGTAACAACGCGTATAGAGGAAACTTTAATCCTAGGTTGTTTCCTAGTAATTCCTCTAATAATTATGGTAATTCCTACAACAACTCTTATGGAGATTTTAATAAGATGCCCTCTGATTTTGAGAATAGTGTTAAAGAATTTATGATCTCTCAAAAGAATTTCAATGCTTTGCTTGAAGAAAAATTGCTTAAAGTTGATGAATTGGCTAGGAACATTGATGGACTTTCGCTTGATGTTGATTCTTTGAAACTTAGATCTATTACACCTAAGCATGATATCAATGAGTCTCTGAAAGCCATGAGAATTTCCATTGATGAGTGCAAAGAAAGAACCGCTAGGATGCATGCTAAG
This sequence comes from Triticum aestivum, assembly GCF_018294505.1. Taxonomy (NCBI): domain Eukaryota; kingdom Viridiplantae; phylum Streptophyta; class Magnoliopsida; order Poales; family Poaceae; genus Triticum; species Triticum aestivum. Next base: position 380,500,500 of record NC_057813.1, read on the forward strand.
AAAGATTGCTTTGTAAGAGCGTGTTCTTCTAGTTTCCATGAAAATAATGATGAAGATCTAAAAGTTATTGATGTGTCCCCTATTAAATATTTATTTTGCAATATGAATCTTGATAATGATGGGACTGGAGATAAGTCAACTTTACTTAAAAGGCATCCCAATAATTCGGAGTTTTTAGATCTTGATGCTAAATTTGGTAAAAGTGGGATTGGAGAGGTCAAAACTTTACATAGCAATGAACCCACTATTATGGATTTCAAGGAATTTAATTATGATAATTGTTCTTTAATAGATTGTATTTCCTTGTTAAAATCCATGTTGAATTTTTCTCATGCTTATTGTCAAAATAAAGCTTTTACCAAACATTTGTTGATGCTTTGATGCAATCTTATGAGGAAAAACTTGAATTGGAAGTTTCTATACCTAGAAAACTTTATGATGAGTGGGAACCTACTATAAAAATTAAAATTAAAGATCATGAATGCTATGCTCTATGTGATTTGGGTGCTAGTGTTTTCACGATTCCGAAAATTTTGTCTGATGTGCTAGGTTTCCATGATTTTGATTATTGCTCTTTAAACTTGTACCTTGCGGATTCCACCATTAAGAAACCTATGGGAAGGATCAATGATGTTCTTATTGTTGTAAATAGGAATTATGTGCCTGTAGATTTTATCGTTCTTGATATAGATTGCAATCTTTCATGTCCTATTATTCTTGGTAGACCTTTCCTTAGAACGATTGGTGCAATTATTGATATGAAGGAAGGGAATATTAGATTCCAATTTCCATTAAGGAAAGGCATGGAACACTTTCTGCAATTATTGATATGAAGGAAGGGAATATTAGATTCCAATTTCCATTAAGGAAAGGCATGGAACACTTTCCAAGACATAAAATTACCTTATGAATCTATCATGCGAGCCACTTATGAATTGAATGCCAAAGATAGCAATACATATATCTATTCTCACTTTTATGCCTAGCTAGGGGCGTTAAACGATAGCGCTAGTTGGGAGGCAACCCAATTTTATTTTTGTTTCTTGCTTTTTGCTTCTTTTTAGTAATAAATAATTCATCTAGCTTCTATTTAGATGTGGTTTTATGTTTTAATTAGTGTTTGTGCCAAGTAGAACCTATAGGATAACCTACGGTGATAGTTAATTTGATTCTCCTGAAAAACAGAAACTTTTGCGCGCACGAAAATAATTTTAGTAAATCACATAAACGTGATTTTGCGTTGATTCTTTTTTCAGTAGATAAATAGACAAATTCCCAGGACTTCCTATTTTGGTAGGATTTTTAGACTTCCAGAAGTATTTGAATGTTACAGATTGCTACAGGTTGTTTTGTTTTTGACAGATTCTGTTTTTCGTGTGTTGTTTGCTTATTTTGATGCATCTATGGCTAGTATCGGGGGCTATGAACCATAGAGAAGTTGGAATACAGTAGGTTTAACACCAATATAAATAAATAATGAGTTCATTACAGTACCTTATGTGGTGTTTTTTCTTTCTTGCACTAACGGAGCTTATGAGATTTCCTGTTGAGTTTTGTGTTGTGAAGTTTTCAAGTTTTGGGCAAAGATTTGATGGACTATGTGATGTAGGGTGCAACCCTATGGTGACGATCTTTCACGTTTGGAGTGGATCCTACGGGGAATCACGAAGAACACGCGGAAGCACAAAGGGGAAACACGGGGAAAACGAGAGAGAATCACTAAACTGACAAGGAATAAATCACACAAGTGCTAGATCACCGAGAACAAAGAGTAACACATGATCCACAATCAACAAAGTTAAGGATACAAAGGAACCGTTCTTCTCCGAGAGGAGGTCTTGAATTCACAAGGGGATCTTCCCGTAAAGGGGCCTTGAATCCAAGTGGATCTTCTCCGAAGAGGCCGCGGTCTCTCACGAGGAGGAGATCCGATGGATGAGCGAAGCTCTATCTGACAAATGAGCTAAATCAACGCTAAACCTGGAAAGGTGGGGAAGAAAGAGTATATGTAGTCTAGGGGGCGAAGGGGTACATGGGCTGCGGCCCAACACGAAATCAGCTCACAGGTGTCAGACGTCCGGAAGGCGTCGGACGTCCGGGGCTGTCGGACTTCCATAAATTCGGCTCTGGTCCCGGTAGCCCGATCGTCCGGTGGCTTCGGTCTTCCGTTAATTTCCTCTCGGGTGCCCAGCTGCCGGACGTCCGGAGGGCATTGGTCGTCCGTGGCCCTGGGAGTCGTCGGACATCCGGGAAGGGCCGATCGTCCGTGGCCTGTAGCTCTGTCCTGTCTTCCTTCCCTCGCTGTAGCATCTCCCAGGGCTCGGACGTCCGGGACCGGCCGGTCGTCCGGTGCCTGTAGCTTCATAAACGGCCTTTCTTCTTGATGTCCATGCTTGGCATCCTTGCCACCTTGGCCATTGGGTGTAGCTGTCCCGTGGCTCTCCTCCAGGTACCTGATCACACATAGAGTGTCCATATGAGGTAGTAGCCAAGTCTCGTGAGTAGAGAGAGGAAGTTCGGAAAGGAGCGAGTTCACCTTATCTTCGATAGCCTTTGCTCTAGCTCTTGTCATGGGTCCAAGTGGTGTTGAGGGAGATGTAGATACGTCCATGGGGATGAGTGAGGGATGCTCCGCATCATCTCCCCCCCCCCCTTGGGAAAGATCCGACCACGGATCAAAAGCTTCATCTCCATGGTATGGCGCAAGGTCCTTGACGTTGAAGATGTCGCTCACATTGTACTTGCCTCGTGGTAGGTCTATCTTGTAGGCGTTGTCGTTGTAGCATGCTAGAACCTTGAAGGGTCCATCGGCTCGAGGGAGAAGTTTGGACTTGCGTTCGTTGGGGAAGCGGTCCTTTCGAAGGTGTATCCACACGAGATCGCCAATGTTGAATATCATGGGTTGCTTGTTGACGTTGAGCTTGGTCGCTAGTCGTTGTACTTGGCGTTCGATGGTGTGCCTTGTATCCTCATGCATCTTCTTGATGTAGCTTGCCCGTGCACTCGCATCCATGTTGGTGCGCTCTTGTAGAGGAACAGGTAGAATGTCCAATGGTGACAACGGGTTGAAGCCGTAGATGACCTCGAAGGGGGACTTGTCGGTAGTCGAATGTCTTGCACGGTTGTAGGCATACCCGGTGATGGGTAGACATGCTTCCCACTCCTTGATGTTCTTCCTGATCAACAAGCGAAGTAGAGTAGAGAGAGTCCGGTCCATCACCTCCGTTTGGCCGTCGGTTTGAGGATGATATGCGGATGAGAACAAGAGCTTGATCCCGAGCTTGGCGCATAGGGTCTTCCAAAAGTAACTCAAGAACTTGACGTCGCGGTCGGAGACGATTGTCTTTGGTACTCCATGGAGACGCAATATTTCCTTACAAAAGAGATTTGCAACGTGTGAAGCATCGTCTATCTTGTTGCAACGGATGAAATGTGCCATCTTAGAAAATCGGTCCACAACAACAAACACGGAATCCTTTCCATTTTGAGTTCTAGGCAAACCAAGTACAAAGTCCATGCTAATGTCTTCCCAAGGTTGATAAGGAATAGGAAGAGGCATGTAAAGACCATGAGATTGAGCTTTAGACTTAGCTTTGTGACATGTAGAGCATCGGGTGGTAAAGCGTGAGACGTCTCGAAACATCTTGGGCCCAAAGTAGTTATTGGAGAGCGTGGCGAATGTCTTATCTCGTCCAAAGTGTCCCATGAGTCCGCCTTCATGAGCCTCTTGCAAAAGTAGCAAACGAAGGGAAGACTCGGGAATGCAAAGTTTGTTAGCTTTCATAAGATAAGCATCCTTGATATAATATTGTTCCCAAGAAGTATGCGTCAAACACTTAGCATAAGGAATAGAAAAAGATGGATCATTAGCATACAAGTCTTTGATGTGCTCAAAACCAATAACATTCAACTCAAGTTTAGTGACAAGCGTGCATATGCGTGAAAGCGCATCCGCAACTACATTTTCCTTACCCTTAATGTACTTGATCACATAGGGGAAAGATTCAATAAATTCACTCCATTTGGCATGATGCTTGTTCAACTTAGTTTGACCTTTTAAGTACTTAAGCGTTTCATGATCGGTATGTATGACAAACTCATGTGGTCTAAGATAATGTTCCCAAACATGTAGCACACGCACTAAAGCATACAATTCTTTGTCATATATGGGATAGTTAAGTCGAGCACCGGAGAGTTTTTCACTAAAATATGCAATGGCTCGTTTTTCTTCTATCAAAACTCCGCCAATTCCGGTACCACTTGCATCACAATGAACCTCAAAAGTTTTGTCAAAGTTGGGCAAAGCAAGAATTGGAGCATCAGTAAGCAACGACTTGAGCTCATCAAAAGCGGTGGATTGCAAAGATCCTCAAACAAAAGGAGCATTCTTCTTACTCAAGGCATGCAAAGGAGCTGCAATAGTGCTAAAATCTTTCACAAAGCAACGATAAAAACCCGCAAGACCAAGAAAACTACGCACTTGTTGCAAATTGGTGGGTTGGGGCCAAGTTTTAATTGCTTCAATTTTAGTTTCATCAACATGGACACCCTTGGAAGATACAACAAAACCCAAGAAAACCACTTTGTCAACACCAAATGTGCACTTTTTCATCTTGGCATAAAGACTTTCCTTGCAAAGTGTTTGTAAAACAGCCCTAACATGATTAAGATGCTCTTTCATGGTTTTTCTAAACACAAAAATATCATCGAAGTAAACCACAATAAAGACTCCAATATAAGGGCGAAGCAAATGCATGAGACGCACAAAAGTACCGGGAGCCTCCGATAAACCCATAGGCATAACTAACCACTCATATAAGCCAAATTTGGTTTTGAAAGCAGTTTTCCATTCATCACCCTCTTGTATGCGGATTTGATAATAGCCACTTTTAAGATCAATTTTTGAGAAAAAGTTGGCTCCCCTAAGTTCATCAAGCATATCATCTAAGTGAGGAATGGGATGCCTATAGCGAACAGTGATAGCATTTATAGGTCTACAATCGGAACACAAGCGGAAACTTCCATCGAGCTTAGGCACAAGTATAACGGGAACGGCACAAGGGCTTAAGCTTTCACGTACATGACCATTGTCGATTAGTTGTTGTACTTGCCGTTGAATCTCCTTGGTTTCTTCGGGGTTGACACGGTATGGAGCTTTGTTTGCAAGTGGCGCTCTGGGGATGAGGTCGATTCGATGCTCAATGCCTCGTAGAGGAGGTAGACCCGGAGGTAGCTCATCGGGGAAAACATCTTGAAATTCCTGCAAAAGATATTGAAACACCAAAGGTAGCTCGTGAAGGGTGTTAGTTTTTGGTTCTCCATCCTTGCACACAAGGACAAAGTGCATCACACTCGATGGGTTCTCACACACTTCTCTCATCTCACTTTTTGTGGCAAATAGTATGAGGTTTTTCTCTCTAGGCGAAGAGGCGCTCAAGTTTGGCTTGTGGCTCTCACTCACTTTTTGGTGGATCTCTTTTTCACTCTTCTCTCTATGGTGGGTGGCTTGCTTGTCGGCTATCACTTGACTAGGAGACATAGGTCGTAGCACATATTCCTTCCCTTTCATCTTGAAGCTATAGTGGTTGGTACGCCCGTTGTGGAAGACACCACGGTCGAATTGCCATGGTCGACCAAGAAGGAGGTGGCAAACGGTCATTGGGACCACATCACATTCCAAAGTGTCCTCATATGCACCTATTTTGAAGGAGACTTGGACCATATGCTCAACTCGTATAGTGCCGGAGTCACTTAGCCATTGAACCTTGTAGGGGTGCGGGTGCTTCCTCTTGACCAATTGAAGCTTGGAGCATAGTTCTTCACTTGCCAAGTTGTGGCAACTACCGCCGTCAATGATGACCTTGACATACCTTCCATTGATGCCGGCCTTTGTGTGGAAGATGTGGCATCGTTGGTCTTCTTCTTGTTGATGTTGAACGGTCAAGACCTTGGAGACAACAAGAGCGGGGCTCGTATCTTCATCACAAAAGACTTGGTCATCTTCATCTTCATTCACTCGCCTATGCATGGCCACTTGCTCAATAGCTTCCATTACATCTTCACTCATTGAGTCGTAGGTGCCATCATTGTTGAGGATCATGGTGCGCTTGTTTGTGCATTCATAGGAATTGTAGCCTCAGCCGCCGCAAGTGAAACACTTGAAGGAGCTTGTCTTGACGGTCTCATCGGTCGGAGTAGATGACGAAGCACGCGGCTTGAAGTTGCTTGTAGTAGGAGGAAGACGACTTGAACTTGACGAATGTTTCTTGTAACTTGACTTGTCGTCGTTGCTTGGAGAAGGCTTGGTTGATGTCGAAGTTGGAGTAGTTGTTGAAGCTTGGTTATTGGAGAAGCCGTAGGTCTTGGATGAGTACTTGGCGTACTTGAAGTCATCTTGCACTTGACGTTCCGCCTTTGTAGCTTGATGCACGAGCTCAATGAGGTTGGAGTAGGGTTGGAAGTCGGCGATCTTCTTGATGGGATGATTGAGTCCATTCAAGAATCGTGCCATTGTTTGCTCATCATCTTCCGTGACATTGGCTCGAATCATGGCTATCTCCATTTCCTTGTAGTATTCTTCAACACTCTTTGTTCCTTGCTTGAGGAGTTCTAGCTTCTTGAAGAGATCACGGTTGTAGTAGGTTGGTACAAAACATGTCGCATGACATCCTTCATTTGAGCCCAAGTGGTGATTGGAGGTTCACCTCTTGCTTGACGGCGCTCAAGGACTTGTTCCCACCATATGAGCACATAGTCTTGGAACTCAAGTGATGCCATAGCGATCTTCTTCTCTTCCTCATAGTTGTGCAAACGAAAGCTTTTGTCGACCTTCAATGCCCATGAGAGGTATTCTTTGGGATCATTGCTTCCATTGAACTTGGGCATTGTGAATTTGAGCTTGCCATAGCGTTGCTCTTCATTGTGTTGTTGGCGATGGTGATGATGACGCCCTTGACGTGGAGGGTAATCATCCTCATGTTGCTCTTGGCATGGAGGAAGTCCATGATCAACTTGCTCTTGTTGGCCTTGAGGTTGAGGTGGAGCTTGACGAGCTTGTGGAGGAGCTTAAGGGACTTGACGTTGCACGCGCGGTTGATAGTTCCTCTCTTGGATTTCTTCTCGAAGGGCTTCCTCTTGATTGCACTGTTCACGATTGCGGTTGGCGATGGCTCGACTTGATTCTTGAAGGGCACGTTGCGCCTCAAGATCTTGTGCTTCTCGTTGTTGTTTTTGAAGACGTTGAGCCTCGGTGTCTTGTTGCTCTTGGTGTAGACACGCTCGTTCTTCTTCTTCTTGGCGATGAAGACATTGTCGTTCTTGAGCTTGGGCAAAAGCAACTTGATTTGATTGAGGATGAGGGACTTGCTCATCGGCTTGGTCTTGTTAATGCTTGACGTGTAGCGGGTTTCGAGATGCATGACGGTCTTGACGCGTGGCTCGTCGAAGAGTGTTCGATGATGGTGTACTTGAGCCGGAGAAGGAGTCGTCAGAGTGTCGACTTGAGTGGCTCTGTCTTGAGTATGACGATGTAGAAGGAGGCCGGTTCACCAACAAGGCGCGGATCTCGTCCATTCTTGCATCGTTCTCTTTCTTGTGCGCGTCGAGCTTGTTGTCGAAGTAGTCTCGTGTACATTGCTCGGAGAGTCACAAGTCGGTGACGAGGTTGTCGATGCGGTCATTCATTGCTTGTTGCTCTTGATGTAACGCTCGTTGTGCACCAAAGAGGTGGCTCTTGGTGATGTATGATGACATGTCGTCGTCTTGCTCGATGAAGAGTGGGTTGGTAGAAGTACTTGGCCTATCCATCATTCCAAGCAAAATGTGAGTGGTAGAAGGAGAAGAACTAATACCAATGTACCTTTAACCGATGTTGATGATGAATCAAGTTCGCTCAATTACGGACAATGAAATAGCACTATTGGTACCAATTCTTGTCGGTTCTCACACCTACACAAGTAAAAGCTTATGGTGGAGCTTGGTTAGGATGGTGGCATAAAATTTGATGCAATAGTAAGTGAGCTTCAATAATGTTGGAAATGATTCACAAATTTGAAAATACAACAAGTAGACCAAGCAAGTAGTGGAACACGGGAACACACACGCAAATAGATAGATGGGATTGTGCAAACCAAAAGTGAGCCAAAATGCGGAATCCACGAAAATGCTCTTGTTGCACAATACTAGAGAGACGCTAGCACGATTGCACAATAGGCGGATACGGAACTTTTGCACAACCTACTAGGCAAAAATGCAACGATCTCTATCCCAAGTATGCTATATGTATGGTATTTCGGTGCTATGATCCAAGATGATCTTGTATGACAATCTTAATGTAGTATGATGCTATGGTTCTTGCTCATAAGCTCTTTGCTTATCTTTCCTCTTTGCTTAAAAGCTTGGGTGGCTCTTTCACTTTTGAGCTCTTTTCTCATGCAAAACTTCACAAACCAAGATAGCAATTGTGTATGCGATGACAACTTTGTGACACACAAGTTGATGCCAAGATATGCACCACGATGGTATGGTATGTATGATACGGAGTATGATCACTAATGTGCACAAGTCACGTTGCCGGCAATACTCAATGGCTAGTCTCGATGGGTAAGCTACGCAAAAGTAAGGCCATGTGGGGTATCAATTCAATTGCAAGGTATGACAAAAATGTCGTCGAAGTTACCGTCCTTGGCGATGATGAGACCCTTGCGAAGATGAGCCGTGGTGATGATGAAGTCGAACCGTACCTAAATAGCCGAAACACAATAGTACACGGGAGCCACAACTCAAAATCTCAAGGACCAAAATGTGTCAAAATCATCATCGGAGGTATTGGGGAGGATGGTGGTGTATGTGGGTTTGGAAGATGTGGTGGAAGGTGGGGTTGTGGTGGTGGCCGAACTGAAAATTTCAGTTTCATCAGAGTTTCACGGACATCCGGGTTTTACGGTCGTCTGGTCGTCGGACGTCCGGTAGGTTCCGGTCGTCCGGTGCCTGGGAAAAATTAGGGCACGGGATGCACTGCGCGATTTCGGGGTGGATGAAGATGGTGAGGTCGAAATCGGGCGGATTGGTGGATGGAAAAGGGTGGGGGTGGGGAAAGCTAGATCCACATGTAGCAACTCAAATTCATGAACCAAATCCAACCAAATCTCAACTCACCAACAAATCACAAATAAAATTTGGGGCTATTTTTGGTTGGGAATTTTCGGATTTAGGACGAAAACAACAAAATCAAGCTAGAAAACACGGGGTAGGGGCTCCAAAAACGTGATCAACGTGGCTCATAAACCAAGATGATATAGGGCAGAACCCTATGGTGACGATCTTTCACGTTTGGAGTGGATCCTATGGGGAATCACGAAGAACACGCGGAAGCACAAAGGGGAAACACGGGGAAAACGAGAGAGAATCACTAAACCGACAAGGAATCAATCACACAAGTGCTAGATCACCGAGAACAAAGAGTAACACATGATCCACAATCAACAAAGGTAAGGATACAAAGGAATCGTTCTTCTCCGAGAGGAGGTCTGGAATCCACGAGGGGATCTTCCCGTAAAGGGGCCTTGAATCCAAGTGGATCTTCTCTGAAGAGGCCGCGGTCTCTCACGAGGAGGAGATCCGATGGATGAGCAAAGCGCTATCTCACAAATGAGCTAAATCAACGCTAAACCTAGAAAGGTGGGGAAGAAAGAGTATATATAGTCTAGGGGGCGAAGGGGTACATGGGCTGCGGCCCAACACAGAATCAGCTCACAGGTGTCGGACGTCCGGAAGGCGTCGGACGTCCGGGGCTTCGGAACGGTCCGGACGTCCGGGGCTGTCGGACTTCCGTAAATTCGGCTCTGGTCCCGGTAGCCCGGTCGTCCGGTGGCTTCGGTCTTCCATTAATTTCCTCTCAGGTGCCCAGCTGCCGGACGTCCGGAGGGCGTCGGTCGTCCGTGGCCCTGCGAGTCGTCAGACGTCCGGGAAGGGCTGGTCATCCATGGCCTGTAGCTCTGTCCTGTCTTCCTTCCCTCGCTGTAGCATCTCCCAGGGCTCGGACGTCCGGGACCGGCCGGTTGTCCGGTGCCTGTAGCTTCATAAACGGCCTTTCTTCTTGATGTCCATGCTTGGCGTCCTTGCCACCTTGGCCATTGGGTGTAGTTGTCCCGTGGCTCTCCTCCAGGTACCTGATCACACACAGAGTGTCCATATGAGGTAGTAGCCAAGTCTCGTGAGTAGAGAGAGGAAGTTCGGAAAGGAGCGAGTTCACCTTATCTTCGATAGCCTTTGCTCTAGCTCTTTTCATGGGTCCAAGTGGTGTTGAGGGAGATGTAGATACGTCCATGGGGATGAGCGAGGGATGCTCCACATCACTATGGAATAAGGAGTGGCAAGAGCCTAAGCTTGGGGATGCCCATGGCACCCCAATTTATTCAATGATAACCAAAAGCCTAAGCTTGGGGATGCACCGGAAGGCATCCCCTCTTTCGTCTTTTTTTATTGATAACTTTACTTGGAGCTATACTTTTATTCACCACAAGATATGTGTTTTGCTTGGAGCATCTTGTATGATATTAGTCTTTGCTTTTTAGTTCACCACAATCATCCTTGTTGTACACACCTTTTGGGAGAAACCCACATGATTTGTAATTTATTAGAATACTCTATGTGCTTCACTTATATCTTTTGAGCTAGATAGTTTTGCTCTAGTGCTTCACTTATATCTTTTAGAGCACGGCGGTGGCTTTATTTTGTAGAAATTGTTGATCTCTCATGCTTCACTTATATTATTTTGAGAGTCTTTTAGAAAAGCATGGTATTTGCTATGGTTATAAAATTGGTCCTAGAATGATGGGCATCCAAGTTGGGTATAATAAAAACTATCATGCACTACAAAAAAAAGACACATCCGTAACATTTTGGGCCGAACGAAAACTTTTTCTGTCATACTTATGACACTTCTATGAAGATAATTGTGACAAAACCCGGTATCATCATAGATGTGGTGGGCTCCTACTTCTATGACAAAAAATCATGACAGAAAATGGGCTTTCCGTCTTGGGCGGGCCGGAGACGCAGCTGCATGACATTCTTTGGGCCGTCCATGGTGGAAAAAACTATGGTAGAAGCGAGGGTGAGGAAAATTTTAGCGAGTTCCCGGTTATGGTGGGTGGTCGGGGCCCGAGTGATGCACGTTTCTCTCGTACATGTACGCGCGTGTGTGCGAGGCGTTGGCTCTAACTGAACCCGAGTGAGGCATTGGGCTCTAACTGAACCCGAGCGATTGCACTGCAGGCTACGCGTTACTAAACTCGAGCGATCGATCGATGGTTGTTAACTGAACCCGATCGAGCGACTCCTTCGCTACTGCTGCTAACTAAAGCCGATCGATGCTGCCTTTGGATGAACAGTGAGCGTTGCGGGGGGGGGGGGGGTTGGATGAACAGTGAGCGGTGGGGGTGGATGAACAGGACCCCGTGGTGTTGCCTCTGGATGAACAGGACCCCGATCGATCAAGCCGGTTGGGGCTGGATGAACAGGACCCCGTGGAGGGCTGGATGAACAGGACGACCCCGTGGAGGGCTGGATGAACAGAAGATGGTGGAGGGGTGGATGAACAGTAGCCCATGGAGGGGTGGTTGAACAGGACCCCGTGGAGAGGGGTGGTTGAACAGTAGCTGGTGGAGTAGCGCGCAGTGGAGGCTGGATGAACAGGAGCCCGTGGACGAACAGGAGCAGGTGGAGGCTGGAGGTGGTCGATGGTGGGTGAACAGTGGCCCGTGGAGGCTGGAGGAGGTCGACGGTGGAGATGAACAGTACCCCATGGAGTCTCGTTTTGCGGTATGCCACACCCCTCCCAATCAACAGGACCCCCTTTTCGACCATAACGCTCTATGCCACACCGCTCCCGATCAACAGGACCCCGTTTCGACCGTACGAGGTCCAACACAAGTCTGTTTCCTCCGTTTTGCGGTATGCCAGACCCATCCCGAAGAACAGGATCCCATTTCGAACGTGGCCGGTCGAACACAAGGCTATTTCCTCCATTCTGCGGTACGACATGCCTCACTTCCATCGCCTGTTCCATCCAAGCCCTCCCGATGAACACGACGACGCATTCTGTTCCGACCCAGCCGGTTGGCTCCCCATGAACATGACGACGACGATGTTTCTCCGTTACGACCCAGCCATGTACACGAGCCATGGCCGTACGTATGCATGAGTAGGCGTTCGAGACCCCGCCCGTATGTACGGACGTGGTCGTATTTACTTTCTTGCACCCTGGACGTTGTACGTACATGTACATGCTACGTGCACGCACCAGTATGTACGTACACGCTCACGGCCAGAATGACAACGCTACGTACACTTCGTTCAGGTGGGCCCCAACTGTCAGGCACTTCCTTGCATGCGAAGATGTAGCTGGTGGGTCCCAACAGTCAAGGGGGCGAATCGTTTTTTTTTTGCCCAGACACACTTTCTTGGGTGCGAAGATGTCGCTGGTGGGTCCCAGCAGTCAGGGGGCGAATCATTTTTTTTGCCCGGGCGCACTTCCTTGCGTGCAAAGATGTAGCTGGTGGGCCCCTACTGTCAGGTGGAGGAATCATTATTTTGCGCGTAATAAGGAGGCACTTCCTTGCTGCGGCCATGGACCCAGCTATTAGCCTCTCCACGTACAGTCCACATCCGATGGAAGTAGTTCCTTGATCACGTTGACCACGCCGCACCGAGAGCACCAGGGCGGTGGACGAAGGCGGGGCCTAGAAAGGGGATGACGCGGAGCCGGGGAAGATGCGGCAGTGGATGCCCATGCGGAGAGGAGTACGAGGGTTCACTGGTTCGGCTGCGGTGTGAGGCTGCCGTCGCTGCAGAATAACAGAGGGTGTGGGTGAGTAGAGGGATGGCCTAGCCAGCGGTGGGAGTAGTAGGGGCAGTGAGGCCTCTGCGCTATCACAGCCGGCCACGGGAGGCAGGAGCACGCGGCACGACCAACGCTGGTTTGGGCGGCTGGACTAAGAAGACCAGAGGCTGAAGAAGCACTACGGCCGTTGGATGAACATCGTACGATAATAGGAGCTAGAATCGTTCATATTGACTAAGTTAACAAAGCCCTTCGTCCCCGTCAACTTGGTAGGCCCACAAGTCAACCTCCCACTATGCTGGGTTCCAACTGGCAGGGAGAGTATTCATTTTTTTTGTGCGTAATAAGGAGGCACTTCCTTGCGTGCGAAGATAGCTGGTGGGTCCGACCTGTCAGCAGGGGGCACGTTTTTTCGCAAAATACATAGGCCCTTCCAGTGGGTCCCAGATGTCAGGTGGAGGAATCATTATTTTGCGCGTAATAAGGAGGCATTTCCTTGTGTGCGGCCGTGGACCCAGCTGTTAGCGTCTCCACGCACAGTCTACTTCCGATGGTGTCGTTCATTGACCATGTTGACCACGCCGCGCCAAGCGCATCCAAGGTGGTGGATGACGGCGAGGCCCCGGACAGCAACAAGACGGAGATGGCAAGACGTGGGAGTAGAGTCACAGATGGAGAGGTGTACGAGGGTTAACTGGTTCTAGTGCAGTGTGGTTCGGCAGTCGGTGGAGAAGAACAGGAGGTGTGGAGGGGTGGAGGGATGGCCTGGCCAACGGTGGAGTAGCACTTCACAGCGAAGCGTGCCAAGCAGAGCCGCTAGCAGCAGGAGGCAGGAGGTGGTCCCGGCGGCGCTGGAGGAAGAAGACGAGAGATTGAAGATGGGTGTCGGTCGTTGGATGTAAATCCAACGGCTAACATGTCAGAATCATTTGTTGACTAAATTAACAACGACTTGCGTTGGCTTCGACCTATTGGCCCACATTTCAGCCTCCAAAAATGTGGCACGTATTCAACCCATTTTTTCATAATTTACAGTCTTTTTTTTTGCGTAGTAGAATTTATAGTCAATTTGATATATTTTTTTGAATTACAGTCCATTAGCTGGGCTGAGTGAACAAATAATGTAGCGTCCATGCGCCCCATTTATTTATTTTCCTAAAAAATTACAGGCCATTTACACTTTCTCGAAATACACGATTTTGTTGGGCTGATTCTAATTATAATGTTGGGTTGGGCCAGCAATGTTATCAAAAAATTAAAAGGGGTTGAGCATTTTGTTATAAATATATTTAAATAATAAGTGATATTATTACATTCGTCCTTAAATCTTACCAAGCTTTTGTACACAATCACTAGGATTTTTGTGCCAAAACAATCCAGGATTTTATTGTTAAGAAATTATTTTTATAAGTTAATAAGATGTGGGATATTGTTTTCTTACATGTGTAAGTATCTGTTTAATATATGACGACAACAAAAATAATATATAATAACATATAAAATAATTTAAATATATATCATGTAGTTAGAAGGGAAACATAAGTTGGACCTGGCGTTCCTATTTTTATATAGAAAACTAGAACAGACCTCTGCGTTCTCTTCCAAAAAAATACATAAATTGGGCTGCCGATGTTTCAGGAAAAATAAAACCTTGGATGGGAGGTCCATAGGCCGGCCAATACATGACGGCCCTCAAGAAAATACAAACAGGCCTATGGACCTCCCATCCGAGGTTGTTGGCTGTGCATGTTAAAAAAGAAAGCCTAGACGGGGCAGCCCAAAACCCATTGCTACACTAGCGATAAAAAATGTAACTATTTTGACAAACCCGTGGGCCCCAACGTCAGTATAGCATTAGGAGGAAGTATTTTTTTCGATGAGGCACTTGCTTGCGTACGGCCATAGACCTGGTGGGTCCCGACTGTCCGCCTCTCCACGTACAGTCCTCTCCAGATTCCTCTCGTTTGTTTAGCATGTTCACAACAGCAGACAGCAGCATCGCGGCGAGCGCACAAAGGCGCAGGAGGGGATCCGACCACCTGAGGAAGTGCCTTATTATTAACGAAACTACTGAACTAGCCTAGTGGCCAAGTGACACTACCCGACAGCTGTTCCGCCCGGGTTCGATTCCCCTTGTGCAGGGAAAATATCTCCAAATTCTTTGCCTCTGCCTTTATTGACATGTGGGTCCCCATTGTCATCTACGCACACCACATCCAACACTTGTCAAAACTCCGTCCCTCGTTTTCTCTATGTTTCGCACACTCGACATTGTGTGGGCGTTTTGAAAATAGCATATCTTTTTGACTGTGCATCATATGAAGATGTGCTATGCATGAATGTTGATCAGCATGATGTTAACTGGCTGGTAGTTCCATTTTTGACCATGAATAAAACTTCCAACATGATGTTAACCCTGTTTCAAAAGGCCGTGTTAATATAAATGCTCTGCCTCTGAAAGTTGCAGTTTCTTATCTGAAACTGAACTTGCAGTTTCTTATCTGAAACTGAAACTTGCAGTTTCTTCTCTGAGAATCACATTGTCTGCACTTTTATACTCCTATGAAACTATATTTTTTTAAGTGCTAAAAATAGATCTCTAGAGTTCATAAAATACTTCATATGCTCAATACTGCAAATCTGAAATTCAAAAGACATTCATATCTGAAAGTACTCTCAAAATACGCAACACAAAACACAATTCACAACCTGCAAATACTGACAACCCTAAGCTCCTCCTGACAATTCACAACCTACCCGACTATTGGGCTGGGAGGGCAGTCCCCTCCTATTCCTCGGCGGCAGACAGCCGCCCCGTGAGACGATGTGAATGGTGAGGGAGAGGATGGCGGGGAAGCATCGTCGGGCCAACTGCTTTTCTCCTCTTGCAGTCGGGTTCGGTCGATGAAGACTCCACCGGCTTGCTCTGGCAGGACACCTTCACAAACGGCACCATGTAGATGCTCGATCTTTCAATCTCTGGTGGATGCTCCATCTGGGATCGATACTCCCACCACCGCTCCCTCACGATCGGATTCGGTGAATCTGTTTGCTCCATGGCCCAGAGGAGCAGCTCTATGTACTCCCGCACGACTCCCTGCGGGAGTATCGCCGCCTTTTTGCTCTATTGTAGATATTTGGCCATGGATGTCACCATCGCCGCTAGTTGGTCCTTGTTGTCAAACCAAGACTGTATCTCCAACATCCTAGCTAGCTTCACAGGGTCGCCGTCTGCGATCCTCACATATCGGTTGTACTCCTCCATCGATCTATTCCTCCACAGCACCTTCACTTGCCGGCGATGGTTTTTGAATGGAAGAGGAGAGGAGCAGCGCTAGTTTTGGATTAGAACGGGAGAGGAGCAACGCTGGTTTTGGACTGGAACAGGAGAGGAGGGGCGGTGGTTTTGAAATGGAAGAGGAGAGGAGCGGCGCTGGATTTAGATTGGAACAGGAGGGGAGTGGCGGTGGTTTAAGAGGGGAAGAGCGAAAGAGTGGCGCTGGTCTTGGAAGTATTTTTTTGTTGTTTTGCGTATTTTGGGTCAAAGTTTGACCATGTACTGTATTTGACAAGCAAAATGTGAATGCATGTCACCAAAAAATTTATTGTTTGGTTCGTATCTGAATGTACTTTCAAATTATATTAATTTTGCAACGTATAACATATATTTTATCTGCGAAAATCATGGTCAATTATGACCCAGAATAAAAGGGACACTAGTTAATGTGGGGCCGCTTTCTTAAATGAAGGGTAAATTCATTTTGATTTTGATCCAGTCACAGCGCGTCGGCCCTCTCGTCCAATCCTAAATCGCTGCCGCACGCTCCTCTTCCTGTTCTCCATTGCAAAACCACCTCCTCTCCTCTCCATCATCTTCATTCCAAAACCACTTTCTCGCCTCTCCCTCTTCCAATCTTCTCCATTGCAAAACCACCTCCTCTCCTCTCCATCATCTCCATTCCAAAACCACCATCTCGCCTCTCCCTCTTCTCTATTGCAAGACCACCGTCTCTCCTCCCATCTTCTGAAGCTAGCACCGGACCACTCAGAAGGACATCTATGGAGAGGATGCAACAGCGAATCAGGCAGATCGCCGGCGGCGACCAAGCAAAGTTAGCCAGGTTGAAGGAGATCCTTACTTGGTTTGACAATGAGTGGGAGATTTCGAGGACGGAGAAGGCCATGCGGCAATGTATGCGAAAGAGCGAGACGGCAGTGATGAGGGCGGTGATGTACATGTACTCCTCGGCGGCAGCCACGCCGCGGTCCTCCAAGTTCATCGAGTATCTCCTCTGGGCGATGGAGCAGACAGATTCGCCTGAGGTGACAATCAGGCGGAGGTGGTAGGCGCATAGGTCGAAGGTCGAGCAGCCAGAGGATAACAAATTGATCGAGTATCGTGTGCCGTTCGTGAGGGTGCAGAGCCAGCTGGAGCCACAAGAGTATTCGTTCTCCCACCGCAAGAGGAGACTGGACGGCGCGACGTCACTTCCCCGCCGTTCTCCACAGTTCCCTCGACATTTGCCTCGTTTCAACGGCGGCGGTAGGGTTTAAGGTAAGCTTCACACTAACCTAATCTTCCACCTGCTCATGCTTACAACCAGTGTGACAGCTAATGAAAATCATGCTTACAATCAGTCTCTGAGTACTACGCCAATCACCCTAAAATAGCTCTGGACCTTTGGGTCAAAGTTGTGACACAGTGTACATATAAAGAAAAATAGATTGGTGCTTCTTTCAGAAAAGAGTACTCCCTAGAAAACTGCCAATATAAGCTACTAGTATTTGGTTAGAGGATTTGCTGCCGAGAAAGATCCGTCCACAGAGAGCGCCACACATCCCACTGGTGGTGGTGCATGCCAATGCGTGCATGCAGCATGGTTGGTGTTGGTAATTTTTACTTGGCACACCTCGCACTCTGCATATATGTCGGTTCCATACGTACATTTGTGCAGTTCCACCAAAATGCAGCTGAATACCCTGTTTGCACAGATAATGAAAAAGCGTGATTACATTATAGTGGCACTAGTTGATGAAACACACAAAATAAATAGAAGAAAATATTGCGATAGTATCATACTATGCCATGCTGTGAGGGCGAGATGGGCCCTGTGACGCCTCATACGGTATGCCTCATATTGGAAATCATCCCAAGTCTCCTAGATACACCTTCTGCCAGTGATGAACATTAGTGTACAGCAGTGATAACCCACAAGTGTAGGGGGTAATTGTAGCCTCTTTCGATAAGTAAGACTGTCGAACACAACGAGGAGCTAAAGGTAGAACAAATATTCTCTCAAGTCCTATCTGCCACTGATATGACTCTACGCACACTTAGTTTTCGCTTTACCTAGAACAAGTATGAAACTAGAAGTACTTTGTAGGTGTTGTTGGATAGGTTTGCAAGATAATAAAGAACACATAAATAAAAAGTAGGGGCTGTTTAGATAAAGAAGCAATAAAGTAAATATAGCGAGTGTGGAAAAGTGGTGGTAGGAGTTGTGAAATTATCCCTAAGCAATTGACTACTTTACTAGACTGATAGCAAGTTTTATGTGGGAGAGGCATAAGCTAACATACTTTCTCTTCTTGGATCATATGCACTTATGATTGGAACTCTAGCAAGCATCCGCAACTACTAAAGATCATTAAGGTAAAACCCAACCATAGCATTAAAGTATCAAGTCCCTTTTATCCCATACGCCACAACCACCTTACTCAGGTTTATGCTTTTGTCACTCAAGCAACCCACTATAAGCGAATCATGAATGTATTGCAACATCCTACAGTGGGAATCCCTCACGCTTGCGCAACACAGAGGGCACAATAGGATAGCAACATAACCACAAGCAAATTAAACCAATCATAGCAATTCATCAATCACCGGTAGGACAACGAAAATCTACTCAGACATCATAGGATGGCAACACATCATTGGATAATAATATGAAGCATAAAGCACCATGTTCAAGTAGAGGGTACAGCGGGTTGCGGGAGAGTGTACCTCTGAATATAGATGGGGGAAGGTGATGGAGATGTTGGCGAAGATGATGGAGGTGTTGGTGTAGATCGCGGTGATGATGATGGCCCCCGGCGGCGTTCCGGCGCCACTGGGAGCAAGGGGGAGAGAGCCCCCCTTCTTCTTCTTCTTCCTTGACCTTCTCCCTGGATGGGAGAAGGGTTTCCCCTCTGGTCCATGGTCTCCATGGCGTGGGAGGGGCTAGAGCCACTCTGAGATTGGATCCGTCTCTCTGTCTCTCTCTATTTCTGCGTTCTCAGATTCTGCCCTGGCACCGTTTCTTTTATATCCGGAGATCCGTGACTCCGATTGGATTGAAACCTTTGCCCAGATATTTTTCCAAAAATTAGCTTTATTGTGGCCAAAGAAGAGCAGCAACCACCTTACGAGGGGCTCGAGAGGGTCAGGGGCGCGCCCAGGGTAGGCAGGCGCGCCCCCTGCCTTGTGGCCACCTCGGGCACCGTCTCGCGTTGATTTTACTTCCCAAAAATCATAAATATTCCAAAATAATTCTCCGTCCGTTTTTATCCCGTTTGGACTCTGTTTGATATGGGGTTTCTGTGAAACATAAAACATGCAACAAACAGGAACTGGCACAGGGCACTAGATCAATATGTTAGTCCCAAAAATAATATAAAAATTTGCCAAAAGTATATGAAAGTTGGATAATATTGGCATGGAACAATCAAAAATTATAGATACGACAGAGACGTATCAGCATCCCCAAGCTTAATTCCTGCTCGTCCTCAAGTAGGTAAATGATAAAAAAGATAATTTTTGATGTGGAACGCTACCTAGCATAATGTTGATCATATGTCTAATCATGGCATGAATATTAAGACACGAGTGATTTAAAGGAATAGTCTATCATTTGACATAAGAACAATAATACTTCGAGCGTACTAATAAAGCAATCATGTACAACCCCGATGATAAGCCAAGCAATTGTTTCATACTTTTGATGTTCTCAAACCTTTTCAACTTTCACGCAATACATGAGCGTGAGCCATGGATATATAACTATGGGTGGAATAG
Source organism: Triticum aestivum (assembly GCF_018294505.1). Classification (NCBI taxonomy): domain Eukaryota; kingdom Viridiplantae; phylum Streptophyta; class Magnoliopsida; order Poales; family Poaceae; genus Triticum; species Triticum aestivum. The sequence continues at coordinate 380,520,398 of NC_057813.1, forward strand.
AATATGATGGTGGAGATTATGTGGAGAAGACAAAAAAAGAGAAAGTCTCACATTGACGCGGCTAATCAACGGGCTATGGAGATGCCCATCAATTGATGTCAATGCGAGGAGTAGGGATTGTCATGCAACGGATGCACTAGAGCTATAAGTGTATGAAAGCTCAAACTGAAACTAAGTGGGTGTGCATCCAACTTGCTTGCTCATGAAGACCTCGAGCATTTGAGGAAGCCCATCATTGGAGTATACAAGCCAAGTTCTATAATGAAAATTCCCACTAGTATATGAAAGTGACAATATAGGAGACTCTCTATATGAAGAACATGGTGCTACTCTGAAGCACAAGTGTGGTAAAAGGATAGTAACATTGCCCCTTCTCTCTTTTTCTCTCATTTTTTATTTTCTCTTTTTTGGGCTTCTTTGCCCCCCCCTTTTTTTATTTGGCTTCTTTGTCCTTTCTTTTTTTAATTAAGTCCGGAGTCTCATCTCGACTTATGGGGGAATCATAGTCTCCATCATCCTTTCCTCACTGGGGCAATGCTCTAATAATGATGATCATCACACTTTATTTACTTACAACTCAATTACAACTCGATATCTAGAACAAAGATATGACTCTATATGAATGCCTCCGGTGGTGTACCGGGATGTGCAATGATCTACCATAGCAATGACATCAAAAAACGGACAAGCCATGAAAACATCATGCTTGCTATCTTACGATCATGCAAGGCAATATGACAATGAACGCTCAAGTCATGTATATGATGATGATGGAAGTTGCATGGCAATATATCTCGGAATGGTTGTGGAAATGTCATAATAGGTAGGTATCGTGGCTGTTTTGAGGAAGATATAAGGAGGCTTATGTGTGATAGAGCGTATCATATCATGGGGTTTGGATGCACCGGTGAAGTTTGCAGAACCTCTCGAGGTGAGAAAGGGCAATGCACGGTACCGAAGAGGCTAGCAATGATGGAAGGGTGAGAGTGCGTATAATCCATGGACTCAACATTAGTCATAAAGAACTCACATACTTATTGCCAAAATCTATTAGCCATCGAAACAAAGTACTACACGCATGCTCCTAGGGGGGTAGATTGGTAGGAAAAGACCATCGCTCGTCCCCGACCGCCACTCATAAGGAAGACAATCAATAAATAAATCATGCTCCGACTTCATCACATAACGGTTCACCATACATGCATGCTACGGGAATCAAAAACCTCAACACAAGTATTTCTACAATCCACAACCACCCACTAGCATTACTCTAATATCACCATCTTTATATCGCAAAACTATTGCAAGGAATCAAACATATCATATTCAGCGATCTACAAGTTTATGTAGGATTTTATGACTAACCATGTGAATGACCAATTCCTGTCATCTCTCTAAATAGATATAAGTGAAGCAAGAGAGTTTAATTCTTTCTACAAAAGATATGCCCACGCTCTAACAAATATAAGTGAAGCAAAAGAGCATTCTACAAATGGCGGTTTTCTATGTGAAGAGAAACAGGCAATCCAAACTTCAAAAGATATAAGTGAAGCTCATGAAGCATTCTATAAAGCCATACTCGAAAGATTTAAGTGAAGTGCAAAGAGCATTCTATAAATCAACCAAGTACTATCTCATACCAGCATGGTGCATAAAAGAAAAGTGAAAACTAAATGCAAAAGACACTCCAAGACTTGCACATATCGCATGAACGAAACAAATCCGAAAACATACCGATACTTGTTGAACAAAGAGGGGATGCCTTCCGGGGCATCCCCAAGCTTAGACACTTGAGTCTCCTTGAATATTTACTTGGGGTGCCTTAGGCATCCCAAAGCTTGAGCTCTTGCCTTTCTTCCTTTTCCTCATATCGAGACCTCCTCGATCAAACACTTCATCCACACAAAACTTCAACAGAAAACTCACTAAGATCCGTTAGTATAATAAAGCAAATCACTATTCTAGGTACTGTTGCAAACCAATTCATATTTTGTTTCTGCATTGTGTCTACTGTAATATAGCTTTTCCATGGCTTAATCCACTGATAGAAATTGATAGTTTCATCAAAACAAGTAAACTATGCATCAAAAACAGAATCTATCAAAAACAGAACAGTCTGTAGCAATCTGAACAATAACCATACTTCTAGTACCCCAAAAATTCTACCAAAATTAGGAAAAATAAAAATGTGTACAGCAAGACAGTGCAAAAAGAATCAGAACCATTTGACGTTCCAGTAAAAAACGTAAAATCGCGCACTACAGCCAAAGTTTCTGGCCTGCACCGTACAAACCAACAAGCATTGTAAACATCCTAAAGGCAAACCTTGGCACATTATTTTTATAATACAATGGAATTGTACAAGGGGATAACAATTTTTGATGAAAAGTTTCTGTAATTAAGATTCACAAAGTTTTCGGGAGCATGAACAAAGTTCAAGGAGCTCTCCCACTTCAACAATGCTTGTCTTTCTCACTTTCACTTTCCTTTTTGAAAATTTTTGGGTTCCCCTCTTTATTTTTTTTGTTTTTAAACTATATGAAAGCAATCAACAGAAATAAATGACTTTCCAAAACTTCTAGGTTGTCTCCTTGGCGGCGCTTTCTTTAAAGCCATTAAGCTAGGCATATAGTGCTCAAGTAATGAATACACCCGGATCCCAAGGTATATCAAAGCCAATTTTAATTAACAATGATTTGTGATTTAGTAGTCAGAACAAAGTAACATATATCATGCAACAATGAAGTCTAACTCTCTTCCTATGCATCGGCATGTCATAAAAGAATAATTCATGCACACATAGTAAAAGCCAATGCATAGTATAAGCAGTTTCTTGCAATTTTATCATATTGGAAACATAGAGAGGTGGAGATATAGTTCCTCTCTCATAATAATTGCAAGTAGGAGCAGCAAGCACATGAATATTATATCTATCAAAATCATCATGTGCAACGGTAAAAGGCAACCCATCAATATAATCCTTAATAAGCACAAACTTCTCCGATATAGTGTAGTTTGGAGAATTCAAAAAGATAATAGGACTATCATGCGTGGGTGCAATAGAAACAATTTCATGTTTAACATAAGGAACTATAGCAAGTTCATCTCCATAAGCATAATTCATATTGGCATCTTGGCCACAAGCATAGCAAGCATCATCAAAAAGGGATATTTCAAGAGAATCAACGGGGTCATAACAATCATCATAGCAATCATCCTTCGGTAAGCACGAAGGGGAATTAAACACTGTATGAGTTGAAGAGTTACTATCATTACAAGGTGGGCATGGGTAGCTAATCCATTCTTACTCCTTTTGTTCTTCGCTCTCCTCATCATCTTTTTCATCCAATGAGCTCATAGTTTCATCAATTTCTTCTTCCATAGACTCCTGCAAAATATTAGTCTCTTCTTGGACAGCAGAGGAGTTCTCAATATATGGTTTAACATAGGCATTAGAAGCATAATTATCATAACAATATTCAAGTATGGCAAAAAATTCAGATTTGTAAAGAGTGGCATCATACCTTTCAATCAAAGAAGCAATTTCATAAGCACCCTTTAAAGCAACAAATTCTTCAATTTGTTGAACATCATAGTAATTATAAACACCCTTAGCATACAAAGATACGATTCCATTATCACTAAACTCACATTGGTAGGGAAGGTGTTTCTTAGGGTTTTCAGAACAACAAGTAAAATCATATATTTCACATAAATTCCAAGCATAGCATTGCAAACGATGAATTTGATCCAGTAAAAGTTTCCCTTTTTCGGATATACGCTGTCGCGCATAACAAGCATGCTCATATAAATATTTGCCCTCAACTAAGCTAGTAGGGGTTTCAGCATGAGCACAAAGGGATCGAAGATGATCCAAGCAAAAAGCTTCAGGAGTGTGATAGATTTTGAGTGGTTCTTCAACCATTGGTTCAATAGGTACAACTAATTTTTTTGGTATTTTGCGTTTCCTACCCATAACTGAAGATACAAAACAACTAAGAACAGCAAATAAAAATTACTTAGTGATAAGGCAAACAAGCACACACGAGAATATTCACCCCACGCTATGACTCCCCAGCAACGGCGCTAGAAAAAGGTCTTGATAACCCACAAGTGTAGAGAATAATTGTAGCCTCTTTTGATAAGTAAGAGTCTAAACCCCAACGAGGAGCTAAAGGTAGAACAAATATTCTCTCAAGTCCTATCTGCCACTCATACGACTCTACGCATGCTTAGTGTTCGCTTTACCTAGAACAAGTATGAAACTAGAAGTACTTTGTAGGTGTTGTTGGATAGGTTTGCAAGATAATAAAGAACACATAAATAAAAAGTAGGGGCTGTTTAGATAAAGAAGCAATAAAGTAAATATAGCGAGTGTGGAAAAGTGGTGGTAGGAGTTGTGAAATTATCCCTAAGCAATTGACTACTTTACTAGACCGATAGCAAGTTTTATGTGGGAGAGGCATAAGCTAAAATACTTTCTCTTCTTGGATCATATGCACTTATGATTGGAACTCTAGCAAGCATCCGCAACTACTAAAGATCATTAAGGTAAAACCCAACCATAGCATTTTAAAGTATCAAGTCCCCTTTATCCAATACGCCACAACCCCCTTACTCGGGTTTATGCTTCTGTCAGTCAAGCAACCCACTATAAGCGAATCATGAACATATTGCAACACCCTACAGCAAGAATCCCTCACGCTTGCGCGACACAGAGGGCACAATAGGAAAGCAACATAACCACAAGCAAATTAAACCAATCATAGCAATTCATCAATCACCTGTAGGACAACGAAAATCGACTCAGACATCATAGGATGGAAACACATCATTGGATAATAATATGAAGCATAAAGCACCATGTTCAAGTAGAGGGTACAGCGGGTTGCGGGAGAGTGGACCGCTGAATATAGATGGGGGAAGGTGATGGAGATGTTGGTGAAGATGATGGAGGTGTTGGTGTAGATCGCGGTGATGATGATGGCCCCCAGCGGCGTTCCGGCGCCATCGGAAGCAAGGGGGAGAGAGCCCCCTTCTTATTCTTCTTCCTTGACCTTCTCCCTAGATGGGAGAAGCGTTTCCCCTCTGTTCCATGGTCTCCATGGCGTGGGAGGGGCGAGAGCCCCTCCGAGATTGGATCTGTCTCTCTGTTTCTGCGTTCTCAGATTCTGTCCTGGCACCGTTTCTTTTATATCCGGAGATCCGTAACTCCGATTGGATTGAAACCTTCGCCCAGATATTTTTTCAAAAATTAGCTTTCTTGCGGCCAAAGAAGAGCAGCAACCGCCTTACGAGGGGCCCGAGAGGGTCCGGGCCGCGCCCAGGGTAGGCAGGCGCGCCCCCTGCCTCGTGGCCACCTCGGGCACCGTCTCGCGTTGATTTTACTTCCCAAAAATCATAAATATTCCAAAATAATTATCCTTCTGTTTTTATCCCGTTTGGACTCCGTTTGATATGGGGTTTCTGCTAAACATAAAACATGCAACAAACAGGAACTCGCACTGGACACTGGATCAATATGTTAGTCCCAAAAATAATATAAAAAGTTGCCAAAAGTATATGAAAGTTGGATAATATTTGCATGGAACAATCAAAAATGATAGATACGACGGAGACGTATCAAGCGGTAGTACAAGGAGGCGCCTTGAGACATTCAAATCTCTATTTTTGTACAGATCAACTAAAATTAAGCACCCCAGTTTGCAGAAACGCTTAAACATTAACAAAGAGAAGCACTTTCTTTATCTACATTGGAAATGAAATGATAGAGAGTACACTCGCTCTATTTTAACTGTATTATTACTTCATTTTATTAGTGACACTAGGGTCGAGCGGGTGGCAAATGAGGTGTACCATGCGTCGCAAGGATGGAGGCTGGGGGTGCTTAGACTGGGATGCTGAAGCTGGCTCTTTGAGTCACCAACATGGATGATTCAATTCATGGGACCTTTTGGTGCAGTTCACCTAAAATGAAGCAATGCCCCATGAGCTAGCAGCTTCTTCATTTTTTTCAAGAAAAGGGCTCCAGCCCTGGTTCCATTTCCATCAGAAAACGAAACCCACAAAGCTTCTTCTTCATTAGTTGCAATAAAATTGAGCAACATCAAGGTTGGTTGTGAAGCTTCTGGAGTGTTCAACTATAATTTGGATATCATTTGTGCAGTTCAACTAACATCAAGCGTGAAATGTATATCTCTGTTTGCACAAAAAAGGTGGAAAGGAGGGTGACCAACAAGTGATGGAACATGCATCAAATGAAAAGAAGCATGTTCCTTATCTGAATGGCAATCCTACAAGGACAGTAGCAATTTCTAAAGCAGTGGCATTGCTAGATATTAGTGTTGGCATTAGGATTAACTATGACAACCGTTAAATACGACATTACTTTGGGCACGGGAGAGTAGGCAGACCAGGACAGTTGCATTTCTAACGAAAAGAACCAACTTATCTTAATGGGAAATTTAGCAGGGCATGTAAAAAAGTGCCATTGATTCATATTACTGGAGGCATTACATTGAAAACAACATTGGTTTAACATGTCCTTACTTTTAACAGTGCGACTGCTACATTTTACCAGTGGCATTACATAAGAGTGGCTCGGGGCAAAAAACATCAGAACAGGATATCTGGGTTGGTCCCATTTTTGTTCGGTATAGCCACCTTATACTGTGTGAGGCTAGCAAATCTAGTGTTGGACTTACTCTGTTAACTTGTCCCCCAATCCCCACTTTCTTTCCTTTTTCATCCAATAGATCGGGTTTATATTGAGTTTGTACTGTGTTTCCCTTTATTTCCCTATTAGACCTAGAGACCAGTTGGATAGCCAGTCTCTGCTACTTTTCGCCCCCATTATTTCCTCTTTCGACCAAGTCCTAAATTCAGGTAACAAATCTTCCCCCACCCTCCACCCCCTTTCTTCCTTGTTTGAACCAAGTAGTACTAGATTTGAGTGCATGAACTAGTTTTACCTCTTAACCATAAAAAATTAGGTGGTTTTCAAACAGCCAGTCGATCCTATCCACGAGGGGGCCTGAGAAATAGTAAAAGATACAAATGCAGCGACGTCAGGAGCTCGGGAAGTATAGCAAGGCTGGTTTTGAAGGAAGTTATACCTGATGGTCGCAGGGATGTCGCTAGGTGGGCGGCGGGAGGCCGGATCTGCCCACACTACGGCAGCGAGGAAGAAGGGGTCGGAGGCCCTCCCTCACTAGCAGTGCTTGGGAGAGAACGACAAGGCAGGCTGATCGGCACGCACCAGCAGTGGATAAGAGCCGTCGCCGAGGAAGACCGCGTGAACGTTGCACCTTCTCACCTTCCCGACAGAGAGGATCCGGCTGGATCTGTGACCAGCGGTGAGCAAAGAGAGAGAGTGTGTGGCCAACACTGTCATGTTTCGGTCTGGAGAGGACGAGACAGTGTGAAGAGAGCAACACTAGCAAGCAAGCGCGGAGGCTCCTGCCTGTATAGTGGAGTACTAGTTTTCTTTTGTCTACCAGAGCCGGCTTGACATCGTCAATGACTGTCGAGAAGTCTTCATGCACGTGGCCTGGAGGCGCAGTTGTCGTCATTTTGATCTGACGCACCGGATTATAACATATGACACAAAAAAATACCACATGACAAGAAATCATAGCCTCATTGCCCAAAGGAGACAACATGAATCCCGACGGATAAACTAAACGAGGAACAAAGCTCAAAATAAAAATAAACTCATAGAAAAGGGGTCCGTCGATAGATGTCCTAATTAACATAGCCGGCTTGACCTAGATGGTAGCCGAGTAGTCTTCATGCATGTGCCCCCAATGACTAGCCCAACTCAGTTGTCGCTGTTTAACCCTCACAATGATCCGAAGCACATGACACCTAATTTTGCGAGATGACAAGAAACCTTTTTTTTAGATTTCTCACCAGAACTACAGCCATGTACAACACAGCCTGCACGATATGTAGACGATAGCCAATCCAGGCGTGTCTGCTGGAGTCTGGTCACGTGCATGGACGAACTGATCTTCCGTGTCTTGCAGGGATCGTCCAGGCACCAACGTAGTACAACAATTCTCTAGTACTATCGCTCGTCTCCCTCTCCTATTAAGTCACCCGACTTGTGGGGCCGGGGAGTGTGCCTATGGTCGTTTCTCAATTGCGGTCCCACATGTGTGTGCAAATGCAATATGACGCGTGTTCCATTCGGAGAGCAGCGTGCCAGACCGACCGACCGTCTGGGTGCAACGCAAATGCGACGGGCGTGCTGTATACTCCATACACGTGTAACGCCCTTTTCTAGAGGATTTTCTCCATGGCGCAATCCATGGATACAAAATTAGTATACTGTACTATGTAAAAGTTGAGGGCGGGGCTTTTCCTGTGCGGTAGGCGGGCCAGTTCCGCCTAGTCGGTTCGACAGAGACGCGAGAAGATGAGGGAGTAGGCTGCTGCAAATGTAGGGCTGTGTGATTTGACAGCGAGTTACTGCTGGACAGGTGGGGCTCCATGATTTTACTTGCCATTATCATTTTAACTGTGGCGCTACGACCGGCGTGAGTCTACCGATTCCTGACCACCTCCATACAGGTGCCTCTCCCAATGTCCACCATGTAGTAGAGGTTGGCTCTTGAATGAGAGCCCACTTCTCCACTTTTTCCTTGCCTCTTTCCTCCACATATGCAAAAATGGCATGTAAAGCGGGCTTATAGCCCACTGTTGTAGTACTTACTTGCTCCTACAGGTGCTAAGCTTGCCACATAGGCATAAAGTCTGATGTGGCAAGTTTCGTGACCCAAGGAAGAAACGGTGCTAAACAAGTGTACCTAGGTGAAAACACAATTGTGAGTCTATAGCTAATTAAATGAAGCAAACTTAGCAACAAAAAACTAATAAGCACCTATGCATTGGGGACTTGATTGCTAAGCCATTTAATGCCCTTAGCACCTCATCTAAAGCACCATTTCATTGGAAGAGGTCACTCATTGGCAAATGTAATAAATACTACTCCCTCTGTCCCATAATATAAGAACATTTTTGGCACTACACTAGTGTCAAAAACGTTCTTATATTATGGGACGGAGGGAGTACGAAGAAAGAGATAGAGAGAAGTAAAAAAATAAATACACTTATAGCCAACCTTATAGCTAACCTTGTGGTAGTATGAGTGACTAAGTGATGACATGCCAACATCAGATAGCCTAACGCACCGTGTTAAATCTCCAAGGGCGCGACCGGGCGAGCGATGCGACAGTCGTGGTTGGTGTGACCATGATACGGGCTGCTGGCAGCCCTTGGATCTGAGATCGAACGGTCGCATGCTAAGTTGCTGACAATTTGCAGAATAACCCTCCAGGATAGGATATTCACCCATAGATCTAGAATCACGCCATGCAACTGTTCAATCTCAGATTCAAGGGCTCTCGGAAGCTCATATCATGGGAGAATGGAAAGCCACTACCCTGCCGTTCGCATGATGGCAGTTCGCTCCTACTCGTCCCCGCACGTCCTTTAATATTATGGCGGTTCGCTCCTAGTCGTCCCGTCCTTTCACATTACGGCAGTTCCACTAATCCTAACCCTCCTCCCAAATCCATGGCATCCCAAATCTCCATGATCGGCGGTGAGTACAAGGTTAGAACCATCACCGGCGATGAGTTCGACTTCATCTACACCCGTTCTTCCGCGACGGTGAAAGGATGCCTTTCTTGCTTCAAACGCATGTTCGAAAACTCAGATGATGAGTGGGTCGATGGGCTAGATGTTGAGTACACCACAGTCCTGGGATGAGAGAAGGATCTAAAGGAGGAAGAGAGGAAGAAGCCCGCCGTGATCCAGGTTTGCGTGCATGACTTATGCTTGGTCTACCACATATGCCATGCTGATGTTGAATGCCTGGATTTTAAGAACTTCCTTGAGAGCAACCTAGTCAAATTCGTTAATGTAGACTTTACGAACGACAAAAGAGTCCTGGGTCAGATAGGCCTCGTTGTAGGCAACCCCTTCGACCTCCAGAAGAATCAGCTACGGCCCTCTAGTGTCCAGCCTTCAATGCTGACCCTGGCAGGAGCCATGGTTCATCCTTTGTACGGTAAACTAGAGAAACCTCATCACACATTTCATCGTCATGCATGGCAGCGGAATGTACTAGATATAGACCATATCCACTACACTGCAATGGATGGCTACCTTTGTTTCAATATCTACACGGGTTGGATGAAGAGGAAGAGCTAAGTGTGCAGTTCAAGCAAAGAAGGATCGGCCAAGAGGAAGAGGGACAAGGACGAAGTCGAGGACGTGGACGAGGACTCCGAGTAAGGTGGCAGTGCCATTGCTCATGGTGGTTCTAATGCAGTGTCTATCGGATTAGTTGCACAGTTTAATTTCAGGTGTGCTTAGTTTAATTTGAGGGGTGTGTTGTGTTGAGCCCCCAGCAGAACTATGTTATGTTTCTTCTTGTTGCTTTAACTCTTCAGTATGTACATACTAGTATTTCTTACATTTCATCTTTTAGTTGGTATAGTACTACCACTTGTTTCTTCACATTATATACGTACAATACATATGGTCAACATCATATAGCCAGCATTTTAGTTGTCAAAGACTTTCAGGGTGCTTAGTTTTGTCAAAGAATTCCAGGGCGCTTAGTTTTATTTGAGGGGTGGGTTGTGCTGGACACCATTATTGTGACTAGCCTTTTTAATAGTACTATATGCATAATTTGGCGACGAGCGCTCTCTATATGTACCACCTTTTTTTTAATTTCAAGTTTTGCTCCATGGCGCAATCCATCGATACTACTACTATACAAAAGTATACATTTTTTAAAAGGCTAGAGGGTGGGGCTGTCTAGCCTGGTCGGTTTCACAAGAGGCGAGGGCCTTTGTGATTTAACGGCTCATTACTGCTGGAAGGTGGGGCCTTGTGATTTGACTACTCGTATAAATGTGCCCATGACCTGAGTAGGAGCAAAGAACCGTGCGGTATACTCAAGTTTTCCACTAGAGTAGTACTACAACGGAGGAGCACGAAACATGGTAGCCCAGTGCCACATGGCGATAAAAAATGATCTAATTTGCTAGTCATCTCATTGTTAGCATTGTTCTATTCATGCCTCGCAGAGAACGTGACACGTGCGGCGAAACACCCAAAGCAAAAGATGAAACACATGAGCAAAAGAAGAAGGAAGATTCTCACCCCAAATGATCTAATTCGCCGCGGGGTCATAACTGCTTCTTCATCGCCTCCACGACCTCCATCTCCTTGCGTGTCTCCTCCGCCATCTTCTTCATTCTGTCCATGACATGGGATTTCTCGACACGAGCCTTCATCATCTGTTCCACGGCCGCATTATGTACCTTGACAGCATCCGGGTGCTTGATCTGGAGCTTTGCCAATGCCTCCTTCTATTCCATGACGAGGGCATGCAGCATCTTCATCGAGGAACTACTATTCTCATGCAGCTTCTTCCAGCCGGCGTTCTTCTCCTTCAACAGGTTGAGCTCGTGGCAGAGCTTCGCCTTGTCCTCCTGAAGGTGCAGGATTTCGTCGGTCGCCTTCTTCTCCGAGGCAATGCTCTTCTTCAGTAGCATCACCAAGCCGGCGGTCAACTCCCCCTGCTTATTGAGCTCAGCGGGCATGTCGTCGAGGCTCTCCCTCAGCAGCTCCACCAAGCCTTGGATGAACTCCTTCTGCTTATTGAGGTGCTTATTGAGCTGATCGGGCATGCCGTCGAGGGATAACGACTCCAGCGCCACCGGCTCGGCATGTTCGCCTTGACGGCTAGGGCCCTCCTAGGAGCCATCGCCTGCCCGTGAGAGATCTTTCGAGGTCTTTGCGTGGCGGCGAGCCCTCTCTTTTTTTTCTGCAGCCTTGGTTGTCGCTCCCTTGTTACGAGTAGTTCTCGACCTAGAGCTCTGCTCACTGGCCATGGCAAGGACGGATGAAGAAGAAGCACTTATGAGGAGGAAAGGTAGAGTAATTTTTGGTTAGGTAGTTCCCTTTTTTATAACCTAAGTACTAGCACTAGTACTAATACCTGTATAGTGGGAACACGTTCAGGTTTGGTATGTACTAGTAGGTGTGAGCTGGCTTTCGAATGGGATGGGAACAAGGTAAAGATTAATTAATGGTTTTGGTTTCGAGGCCCGAAACGGCTCCCGATGAGTTTAGTGGAACATAAATTTCAAGTAGACTACACTGCTCAAATGCATAAATATTATGTTACTGTCAAAAATTGGCACAAAATACGAAGGAAACCAATGGAAGTACTACTAGCAACCCATGATTTAACTACTCGCATGCGCGCAGTGGAGTAGTAATGTCTTTCTTCCGCCCTCACATCCACTCAATTTTCATGTGTTGTATTAGTTGACCATCAATGAAGTGAACGACTTTACACGCGTCAAATTATCACATGGGGTGGATCTTGGTACAAAATTGCATCCGCCCGTGTACCCGTGTGTGCGTGCGAGGGAATGAGTGCGTGTGTGGCGTGCGTGCACATCTTCGCTTCGTGCATGTATCGACAGTATGGCTCAGGGAGGACGAGTACATTCTTCTAGAACCAGCAGCACGTCAATGTGATCAATCCACACAAGGAGGTCACGACAACGCCTCCACATGTGCCACGTGGCTTAATGAACTATAAGAGAGACACTGTGTAGCATGCCATTGGAATTCTAATTTAAGTGTTTTGCACATACTCGAAGTACTAGTAAGGTACACGTGCATTGCACGCATCAGATTTTGCAACCAAATTATGAATAAATGCGGCAAGTTCCCCTAAAAAAGCATGTAAGCTCTGAGTCATATATGCCTGATGTAGACCTTCGTTTTAATTCTTATAGTTCATCTCATTCAAAATCAACTAGTTTTTATAAAAAAAAGCTAGGGCCTCTTGGATTCGTAAGATTTCCAAAAGGCAGGAATAGGAAAAACATGGGATTATAGTGGAATGTCGTCTTGAATCCTACAAGATTCTATGAGTGTTTGATTGTGCATAGAAAAAACACAGAATTCTTTCAAAGAGGTTTAAGTGGATGGGATATTTCCTATGAAATCTAGTGCAAATGAATCATATGGAAAAATTCCTATGGTTTACAATCCTACGAATCAAACAACCAAGATAGGAAAAATTCCTAAGGATTAGAATCCTCCAAAATTCCTTTGAGAATCCTTTGAATCAAAGAAGCCCTTAATCTATTTTATGATTCATGGAATTGTGTGTTGTAAAGCATAAAGTAAAAAGAAATAATGGCAATTCAACTAGAAAAAAAGTTTGGGCAGTTATGATACGGAAGATTCTAGAACAAAGGAGAACCACTGTTGTTTTGAGGTTTGTGCATTATGCTTAAGTTCAACCATGGAGTCTGCTAGATTGTACATGTGGCAAAATCCGGTGGGGGCTAGAAGATGGTGCGAGGGGCCGAGTGGAGGGAGACTATGAAGGAGTGCACAAGTGCGAGATCGATATTTAGAGAGAGGGGGCGAGAACGTGCGCTGTTGCGCGCAGTGGCGGAGCCATGAAAAATAAATGAGCTAGGGGGCCAAGCATTGCTAATACTTTACGAGGAGGGTCAATTCATGAACTTAAACCATTTTTAGCAGCAGTTGTCAAATGATCACATTCATATTAGCCTCGATATATAGTGATGTTAGGGGGGGCCTTGTTGCCCCCTGTCTTCGCCATTGTGCGCGCGTCTGAGAGATGAAGCGGAAGGCATGGATGATGAGAGGGGAACGTTGGATATATAATTAATGTGGGTGTATTAGCTATATATGTTAATCCTATATAGAGAGGTATAGATTGATCGATGTGGACGTGGGAAAGAGGGTGAGACCTCACTAGATATATCAATTGATCGGTTTGTGTGGAAAACTATGAAAGACCTAGCTATATACACACAGACATAGAGGAACATCGATCATTGCGCATGCACACGTGAGAGATAAAGAATGCCCGACATGATGGAGAGGGGGATGTGTGTGGGTGTGTGCCTTCATGGGAGACCGACCTGAAGAAAAAGATTGCATGTGTGCGATGGATAATGCCGAGTCGTAGTGTGTGTGCATGCATGCACGAGAGAGAGTTAGTGGCACAATTATAAAGAGAAGACGATTGTGTGGGTGTAAAAGACTAGGTGAGGTCATAATCAATGTAAAGTTGAATTCAAATATTTGAATAAGAGATCCTGATGTTTGAAACCCATGCACGCATGAATATAACGGAGATCTGCACGGTGTGGTTTGGAAACGAGCATGTTGTAATGTATACACATTGAACAAGGTCAGACTGATTTGAATTTGAGATACCGATGGCAGACATTGTTTGGCCACGTCGCATCCGTGCATGGACACACTATTCTAATTGGAGATGATGGGTGGCTTTCGCATCACATATCTATATCTATACCCATATATATATATATATATATTATTTTATATTTTTTATATTGTGTGCAGGTAACTTTAACTTTGAAAGATGGTCATTGGATGAGGCAAATCCGATGGTCCAGAGATGGCAAATTTGAGCACTACTGGTCGTTGGATATATCTAGATTCCACCAGATTTCGCCACATGTATAATCTAGAAGACTCCATGGTTGGACTTAAGCGTAATGCACAAACATCAAAACACAAGCACTTCTTATTTGTTCTAGAATCTTCCGTATCAGAATTGCCCAAATATTTTTCTACATGATTTGCCATTATTTGTTTTTACTTTATGTCTTACAACGCAGAATTCCATGAATCTTAAAATAGATTAGCTTTCTTATAAAAACTAGATGATTCTGAATGAATTGAACTATAAGAATTAAACGAACATCTACATCATGCATATATGACTCAAAGCTTACATGCTATAATGTGTATTTATTCATCATTTGGTTGCCAAATCTCATGCATGCAATGCACGTGTACCTTACTCTAGTCTAAATGGTGTTTGTGTGTGTGTTGTGCGTGTTGAGGTGCAAATTGTCTTTTTTTGGTACACATTAAGCTTGCTCTCCCGAAATTTCAAGCCACGCCTTGTTATGCCGAAATTTCAAGCTAGCGTCTCTGTCTATCGTGCTGCAAAACTCCCGCCTCCTCAACCCGCACCTTGTTATCCCGAAATATTTAAGATATATCTATGTCTCGTTGTGCTCCGACAACTCCCTCCATCTCAACCCGCGCCTTGTTATTCCAAAATTACAACGCGCGCGAAAAATCCCACCTCCTGTGAAATCCCGACAAGCGAAATGCCCGTGGTACCCCTGAACCGAAAGAACCGCCTCAAATCAGTGGGGGTACTTTCATAACTTACCCCACATTTCGGACAAGCGCGTCCCTAAGCCATGGTTCCCCACTCCCATCCCATTCGCCCACCCATTCGTACACCGAGGCCGCGAAAACCCGCGACGAAGCCCCACACCCTCCTCTGTCCGCCACCCAGCTAGAGCCTCTTCCCTGACGACGTCATCCACAACAACACCTCGACGTCCCTCATCCACCGTACCGGATGAGGATCCATTGTCGATCTCGTCGTCCCGCCGGTTCATCCACCCGATCCTCCACCTCCAAGGAGCTGCCCCGACGTTCCCCTCATCTTTCGTGCCACTTCCATTCCCACACCACCGTCTTCACCTGCACCACCGGAAGAGCATCATCATCACCGTTTCCTCGGATGAAGCTGCGGCCTAATCGGCGCCACCAAAGAGGTTGTACACTAATCGCCGCATTTTCTTCTTGATTTGATCTCACGGTGCTGCCGGTGCTTGGTCCCGAGCCAACACGACGCGGCTCCATCCACGGCGGCGTCGCCGGCCACTTCCTCCACGGCATCGCTCCCTCGGCGGCTACGTCCACATCAGTAGGAGCTGCTGCTGCTTTAGCTTTCGCTCACTCTGCTGCTCTACTCTTGCTCTCGGTCCCCTGCCTAGTCTGCTCTTGCTATTGCTCTTGCTCGCGCTGCTGCTCTCGCTCTTGCTCTTGCTTGCGATGTTGCTCTGATTTAGCTACACTTCAGTTGACTGAATCGACTTTTGGGTCAGTCGATTTTCAGGGGGTGGGGGGGCTCGCCGGAGTGAAGGAAGAACCAGCCGCAGCGGGGAGGGGGGCTCACCGGAGAGGTACCCCACTATCTATCTTAGGGTTCAGGGTGGGGGCGGTGGTCGCCGGTGGTGGTGGGTCGGTGGCGTGGGGATCGCCGGAGAAAAAGCTCGGCACGGGGGGCCTAGAGGGATGGCTGGGGCGGCGGCGAACCGGCGGTGGGAAGTGTTTTCGGGGCGGGCGGGGCGGCGCACCACCGGTCGCGGGCGGCGGGGGGCTACTGTTTGGCCGGTGGTGGCGGGCGGCTCAGGGGGTGGAGGTTGAAGATGAACTGTAGGCCCTTGATTTCGTATCCAATGGCTGCAAAATCGACTGACCAGAGATGAAAAAGTCAGTCGACTAACGTGTAGCCTCACCTTGCTAGTGCATTCAATTTCGACAGTAAAATTCAGTTTTGACAGCAAAATTCAGTTTCGACAGTTAAGTTCAGTTTCGATAGTTAAATTCAGTTTCCACAGTTAAGTTCGGAGATGAGTGGCTGATGTATTTTACATCTAGCACTTTGTGGTGATGTATTTTACGTCACGTATTGAAGATGCTATTAGAATTCCACTCAGGTTAACGTTGTCTCTCTTGTCCTGCTTTAGCCTCGGCATCGTACAACTCACCGGAGCTGCTCCAACGATGAAACCCTCCATCACAGCGGAGCAGTACCTTGGGGTCCATCTCCAGACACCTAAGATCTTCTTCCCCTCCTCCGACAGCCAAGTCAGCCGGAGCATCCTCACCGGCCAACCCAATCACGCCGAGATCGACATGGCTTTGCCAAAGAGGTTGTACACTTGTTGCATCTCTTTTTCACTCTACATGTTATATTTATTATCCACTGAGCACACGTAGTAACGGGAAATACGATTATTTTATCCTACTATATGACAAGAAGTGAGGTACCAGGCAACTTAGCTATCTGTGATGGACTCTCTTGAACGCCATCATTATTTATCTCTGCGCGTTTGAGTTGTGCATTTGCCGATGGGCCTGGGAGTTGATCTAGTATGGCAGTGGCCTGGGTCCAAAGTAATAGAAGTAGCACAAAAACATTTTTTTAGTGTAGGATTTTCCTTGCTCAAGCTTGCCTACTAGAATCACCAGTGCTTGAAAGGAAAAGTGAATGAAAAACATAGGAATTGGAAAGTTTCCTATGGTACTAATTTTCATGAATTTGGTGCAAAGGAATGGAGCAAAGGAAAATTGTAGGATTTGTTCCTTTAGTGTCTCCTTGAAAGAAAAATCATAGGAATTCTAATTTCCACTTGTCCTCCTTTTCATATTCCTATTCATCAAGCACAAGACTAAGAGATAGTAGCATAATAGCATTATAACACATTTTCTTGTGGTTTGACTTAATCTCACCATGCTTTTTTGCATCCTGTGATCTTCCAATTCTTGTGAATCAAACACCCAGATTGGCAGAAATCCTGTTTTTTTTAATTCTCTGTTTTGCACGTGCATTCCTATCCTATTCTTGTCTATTTCCTATCCCTGCATTGTTAGAATCCTCAAATTCAAACAAGCCCTTAATCAATTACTTCTGTTACAGATATGTGTCAAAGAAAACCTTGTGTGGTTTGTCCTGCTCCTGCGGTGTTGTGTTCCACTCCAGCTCAGCTGCTCCAATGACGGAAGGGTTCACCACGGAACGGATCCGCTCTCCAGACTGTCTTTCGCCGCCTTAGATCTCCCCCCCCCCCCCCCCGCCGGCAACCATGACAACTGCATTACCATCATGAACTGAGCAGATGACCTTGAGGACTACATGGGTCCGCAAGAGAGGTCACACTCTTCCATGTCTGCTTACGTTATGCATCGCTTAATATGATGACATGCTACATTATTGTCGTGTTCACCTATTAAACTTCGAGTCAGGTCCAAACTAATGCTGAAACTTGAGTTTTTAAATGGTTGTGGGGTACATATTGGGGCAGCAATTGGTACTATTTGTCTACTATCTGGTTAATCTCGGGTGTCTACTATGAGTTTCATGTTGGGTGCAAACAAACATTAAAGGAGCCATTATCTGTATTTTTTAACTAAAGCTATTATCTGCCTGCTATCATTGGTTTTGGGTCTATCCACAGTTTGCTACCATCACTCTGGATTTGTGCATGCACTCCTTACATAATCTCACTATGTTTTATTCCTATGCATGCCAGTTATTGTACACAATGGAACTGATCATGTAGAGCAAAAGAGACGAGCCTTGCGTGGCAATAAAATTTCATGCAGACGTCGCTCCATGGTGGGCGCAAAGGCAGCCCCCCCCCCTCCACCCATTTCAGATCGTAATCAAGAGGAAGATAACTGTTCTGAGGGGGATTAAGAAGGAGAAGACCACTCCTATTTACCCCATGAGGTCTTCGCTCTAACTTGGCATGCTGATGTTGGTAATATCATGCATATGGTGCCTTGCATTGCTTACTGTATACATTAAAGATGTCATCTGCTTAGTTTAGACATGCTTTGTGTCAATGTCATCTGTTTAGTTTCTTTATTGTATATGTGAATCATGCAATGCCATCTTGTTTAGCTAGGCATCATATATGTGAATTTTGCAATGCCACCCTGGTTAGCCAGTCATCTTATATGTGAATTATATCATGCCATCATTTTTTTATTACGTGTTAAATTTGTCAACAGTTTTAGTACATTCAATTACTCTTCCTATGCATCAGCCATTCGGCACGGCCATGGAAAAATCTGGAGTGGAAACAAGGTCTTCAGAGCAGACAATGCTATCTGACAAAGCACATGTCTTGCTGGTTACCGATAGCTCCTCAGAGGAGGATTCAGAGACAGATGACTAGTCATGCCCCCCCCCGACGTGCACGCTCTAACTTGGCAGGGTTATGTTTCTCATATCGTGTGTATGGTGTCTTGCATTGCTATGTCATTTGCTTAGTTTAGACATGCTTTGTGTGAATGCCACCTATTTAGTGTCTAATTACCATATATGTGAATTATGCAATGCCATCTTGTTGCAAGACATTATATATGTGAATTATGCAATGTTATCTTGTTGCGAGGCATTATATATGTGAATTATGCAATGCGTCATATATGTGAATTATATCATGCCGTCCCTTTTTTGTATTTCTCATTGCTTTTGTCGACAATGTTTGTATATTCAACTGCTCTTCCTGTGCATCAGCCATTTGAATTGGTGATGGAGAAATCTGGAGTGAAAACAAGGTCTTCAGAGCAGACAATGCTACTTGCTGAAGCAGATATCTTGCTGGTTACAGATAGCTCTTCAGAGAAGGATTCAGAGGCAGATGACCAGTCCTATTATCCCCCTGAGGTGTATGCTCAAACTTGGCAGGGTTATATTACTCATATCATGCATATGTTGTATTGCAATGCTTAGTTTTTACATCATATACACAATATTGAATGCCATCTCCTTAGTTGACACATCATATATGTGATTGCCCTCTGCTCACTTTCTTAGTATATAAATTATATATTTGAATTATGTCATGCCATGATGGTTACATAGACAGCATGTATCTGAATTATGGCATGCCAACCCATTTTCTAAAGACATAATATAGTTATATCATCTCATCCTGTTTACATAGTCATCATATTTTAAATTATGTCATTCTATCCGTGAATTATATCATGCCATCATGTTTCCATCGACGGCATGTTTGTGATTTATGGCATGCCAACCACTTTAATAGACACATCGTATAGTTATATCATGTCATCCTGTTTACATAGTCATCATATTTTGAAGTATGTCATTCTATCCTGTTCAGTAGCCATCATACATGTGAAATTGTGTCATGCTATCTTGTTTAATTAGCCATCATATATGTGAAATTATGTCCTGCTATTCTGTTTGGTTAGACAACATAATGTGAATTATTTCATGCCCTATTTTCCTCCCTACTATCCATTGCACCTGTCTATCTTACAATGTCTGTACATTCAATTACTTTTCTTGTTTATCAGCCATTTCAATTGGAGGGGGTGATGGCAGTATCTGTGGGAGTAAAAACACGGTCTTCAGAAAAGATCGTGCTACCTGTCGATGCAGATAGAACCACGGTTGTAATTGCCCAAACAACCAGCCCCACCGCACATAACCCAGACTCATGCAGATTGTACCCCTACCCAGTTGGACAGAGAACCAGCTACACCCCTTTTAACCCCAACCCCGGCAGATAGTAACCCAGTTCCCGTTGACACAGCACCGTCTCCACCACAGAGCACCCAAACACGAGCAGTTAGTAAGGCAACTGCAGTGCCCAAAGCACGAGGACCACCACTCCGAATTCCAAGTCAACGCTTCAAGCAGAAGAAGAATTTTTCTCAGGTCAGGTTCCGTAGCTATGGTTCATACTACTTTTCTCTTGCATCACTGTATTTACTCATACCAACTAATTTCAAAATTGAAGGATGCAATTGAAACTCCAATGGTGCAACAGGTATGTTTTAAACCTGTTTCTTTAATGTGTTTGCTGTTGTAACTTGCTCTATGTTGATTTCAGTTTCAATTGAATAAACAGTTATGATCTCATGCCATGCATATTACAAGTGTTCTTATTGCTGTGTAGTTTCCCACACTTATATTCTGCCTATGCTGCTTTGTCTTAAATAGATATGATTCGAACTGTATCTATCTTGATTTGGCAACATAAACTAGAATGATATAGACCATACAGTGACCATACTACATCTCTACTCCTAATGGAGCAGTTGGTAGTCTCGCTTCCAGGTTTTTTTTGTCCCGCCACTTTTAGTCCGGTTATTTTTCGTAGGTTAACCGTCGTAGATTTTTTTCGATGCTGGTTTCTTATTCACCGGTTTATTTACCCCTCAGCTCTTTCCTTGCAAATCAGCACTTTCCAAACGTGCACGTAATCACGGATCTAAATTTACTAACTTATCCAAATCAACCGATACCTTCCATTATTGCAAATTTCTTTAGGAAACAAATAATAGATTTTAAGGAAACAAATAAAAGATTTTAAAGACGCATCATACTTTACTAACAATCACTAAAAATCAGATCTAAATTAATTAACCTTACCTTAAATCACTCAATCTCTACTCCTAATGGAGCAGTTGGTAGTCTCGCTTCCAGTTTTTTTTGTCCCACCTTTCATGGTTTTTTTGGTACCTGCTCCCACCTCACACTGAGCCGCCACGAACCGAAAAAATCTCGTACCGAGGCCCCCACCCGCCCCCACGCACTCCAGGTCCTAACCTCGTACTGAGTCTCCCAGTTTCGTCGGTTTTTTTCGTTTGGTTTATTTTCGTCTCATCTCTCACCACCCCTCCCACCTTAACTTTTTCTTATTCCCACTTAAAACCGAATCACGTCCAATTCTCCTTCCATTTATTCGTGCTTGCTTTGGCAGGTGTCGATTCAATTCAATCATGTAAATATTTTGGCAAGTTCTAATTCAGTAAATCGAGAGCAATCAGCGTAGCCGGATTCGGTAATTGGTAATTGAAATCGTAGGCAAGAGATCTCCTCATCCATCAGTGCGAACTTCCTTTTTTTTACAATATGAGTCCCACCTTCCTAGCGCCAAAGTGTAATATATGGAAACAAACTCAATGAATTATAACAGTAATTAACCCGATTATTACATACCAAACATCAGGTACGTCATTAATTCGCTTCCTTTCCTTCCCTTCGTCCCTCAATCCCACGCTCATGGCGCTATAGTGGCGGAGTCACCGATGGCGACGAGGACAGCCCGTGGCAGCCCCCGAAGAACTAACACGACCCAAGATATGGGTGAGTTCTCATGATCTCCATCCTACTCCCTCACTTCCTCCAAATTCCTCGATCCCGTTCACGCTCTGATCTGAAGGCCGATGCAGCTCTGTCCGATTGACAATGCAGGTTCCGGATCATTCCTTTCAGCGCCCACTCTTGGAAGAATCGGCAGCATGCCATGCAGATCGATCCCGACCGAGATCACGGGATGCTTGCACGGGGCTCGCCAAGATTGCTATTCTGAACTTTTTTGTGAACAAATGAAGAGTGGGACAGGATCCACACTTGTGCTAATATACTTGTGTAGTTGCGGGTTTTGTTTTAAAAATTCAATTGTTGTTTATCTTTTGTCGCTGAAAAATGATTACTAATTATGACATTGATTTTATTTCTTCTGGATGTTGTATATTCTTGGATTGAAGGGACTCCCTAACAAGGTGAAAGGTCAGGTTACATCTGCATGTCATTCTATACTTGTTTACCTGATTACTGGATGCATAATTTCACATGGGTAAAGTAAAAATATTTAGCCTGGTTTAGATGATGCAATCAGACGAAGAATGACGAGGGGCTTGTACAAATTTCTTGGGAGAAGACAACCCAAATTTTGGCATTGGTCGTAATCTGGTAGTTCTTTAGGTGAGTGACACATTCATTTGGAGAAGCACGAGCTGGAATCAGACACCTATTCTTTTAATGTTTGCTGCTTATTATAACTTTTTTCTAATTGAACAAGAGTTTTATGTAATAACCTTACAGAATAGAGAGCCACGCAAACATATATATGACCTTTTTAACTTGTCAAGGAGAATACGCAGATTAACTTTTCATGAGTAGTAGTCTTCTTTTGTTAACTAAAATTATTTAGTTCTCATGTACGTGGGTAATTTTAGAACTTGGAACTTGGAAGTTATCCAAACAAAGGAAACAATTAACCTCTACATCTCGTACCTAATAAGATGGATATGTATGAGAATATTAAATATACTATTAACATGGTTAATATTGAACTCTTAAAGTTAATGTGGCCCCGTTGCAACGCACGGGCGTTCTTCTAGTAGATATATGTTTGTTTCATGTTGTTATCCTGTCCACCTTACTACTGAACTGGTTTACCAAAATGAGCTTCATATACTACATTGTAAACATGTGATGTGTTTGTTTGTTTCTCTTTTAGAACACGGATAAAATATTGGAGAAGAGTACCCCGTTATGCAATGGTAAAGGAAGTAATGCAGATAAGGTTCAAGATAGTGATACATCCCTGTTGGTCTCCAAGAAAGCTGATAAAAACTATATTGAAGACACTAAGACAACCCCAAAGTCCTGTCTTGATGTAGTCTTCGAGTTACTGGCTACTACTGCTGGCACCAGCTCTTCGAACTCGTTGCCTGAATCAGTTCGACTTCTTGAGTCTCAACTTCAAGTTGAAAGACATCGATCAGATGTTATGCGACAGGAAACTGAAGGACTGAGGAAGTCCTGCAGAATTTAGATGCATACTTTCTGGTGCAACAACAAGTGCTGGAGGACTTAAGTGCCAAACAAGAGAAAGTTAATAAGCTTGATAAGCATCTTGCCAGCATTATGGGTACCCATGATATTGTTTCTTGAGCTCTTCTAAAGTGGTTTCAGTTCTGGACTTGTTTTGCTTCGGCGTTTATATGCTGTTGTGTTCCCTATATTTGCACTGGTGGCGAACTTTGATGCCCAGTGGATGTAATATGTGTAATAGCCGTGATAGCCTAGCGTAAGTTGCTTGCTTATTTATTTTCTTATTGTCTTGTTTATTTCTTTGCTTATAGTCAGTGCAGTTCTTTTTCCGCGGTTTGCTAGTGGCCGCAATAACCTATTTTTTAAAACTAGGCCACAACAACCACGGGCTACATATTTACTGTAGTTACCATTTCCCTCCTACGGGCCGTAGAAACAATGGGCCTTCTATGGGTCATAGAAACAATGGGCCTTCTACGGGCCGTAGACACAATGGGCCTTCTACGGGCCGTATCATCAATGGGCCTTCTACGGGCCGTATGATCGGTTGGCCAAACATGGGCCAATAACAGACCGCATTATGGTCGTAAACGGGCTAGAGTTGGAATCGTCTGTTCATGGGCCGACCATAACGGGCCGTCGTTAATCGGCCATATTTGATGATGCTATGAAAACGGCCCAACGTATTAACGGGCCACAAACGGGCCGACTGTAACCTCAGGCTGAATTTAGCCCACAAGCAGAAAATGACAGTAACGGGCCATAAGTAAACGAATGCTGGAAATGAGCCCAAGAATAAATGGGCTCTGAGAAGGCCAAAAGATAACATGGGCTGGAAACGGCCCAACGGAATAACGGGCTGTTAATGGCTATAAAGTGATACACTGTTCATTACGGGCCAGTTTCACCATGGGTCGTTAATGGGTATAAAGTGATACACTGTTCATTACGGGGCAGTTTCACCACGGGTCGTTAATGGGCCAAGAGTTACAAAGGGCCTCATATGGGCCGAAAGACATCATGGGCCATCCATGGGTCAGAAGTGAAAACGGGCTGGAATCATATTGGATGGCCCAGATGACGCTACTGGGCCTAATTCGGATAGGGTAATGGGCCTTGGGTTGGCGGGCTGTAAATGGGCTATATGCGAACAGGTCATTAATAGGCTCTCCATGGGTCGGCCCGCCACCTTTTGACCAAGTCAAACGGGTCGACCTTTTCACAGGAATGGGCCTCTATTGGGTCGTGCCATGTGTCGACGTATCATAGGCGCCTTCTGTCCAATGAGTGGATGACATTTGTCCCAACGATGAGCCGACACGTGTTTCCTCCAGCCAATGATGATTTTACACGTGGAAAATCCCCATTGGTCGGGGCTGTTAATGGGTTATCGGATCCAAAACCGGACCCGGTAGCTTAACGGCGTTCCGTTACGGTGGATGCCATGTGTCGGTCACCCTTGACGAAAGCACTTCCGTGATGCGCGATTTATCGTCGTGGAAGTGGACACTTCTGTGATGGTAATTTTGGTAATGTCATGGAACACTTCTACGACAGCACAGGTATGACTATCTTGATTCTGTCATAAAATCATCATGGATGTACATGCATGACAAAAAACGCGACCTACTATGACAAACACGTATCATCACGGAAGTGTAATTTTTTGTAGTGATAGGAAGTGAATTGGATGCTATGATCAATTTGATGCTTGATAATTGTTTTGAGATTTAGAGGTGGTGATATTAGAGTCATGCTAGTTGGGTAATTGTGAATTTAAAGAATACTTGTGTTGAAGTTGGCAAGTCCCATAGCATGCACGTATGGTAAAACTTGTGTAACAAATTTGTTGCATGGGATGCTCTTTTAATTGCCTTCCTTATGTGTGGAGGTCGGGATTGCACGATGGTTAACTCCTACCAACCCTTCCCCTAGGAGCATGTGTAGTAGTACTTTGCTTCGAGGGCTAATAAAACTTTTGCAATAAGTATATGAGTTCTTCATGACTAATGTGAGTCCATGGATTATACACACTCTTATCCTTCCATCATTGCTAGCCTCTTCGGTACCGTGCATTGCCCTTTCTCACCTTGAGAGATGGTGCAAACTTCACCGGTGCATCCAAACCCTGTGATACGATACGCTCTATCACACATAAACCTCCTTATATCTTCCTCAAAACAGCCACCATACCTACCTATTATGGCATTTCCATAGCCATTCTGAGATATATTGCCATGCAAATTTCCACCGTTCCGTTTATCATGACACACATCATCATTGTCATACTGCCTTCCATGATCATATAGTTTACATCGTATTTGTGGCAAAGCCACCATGCATAATTTTTCATACATGTCACTCTTGATTCATTGCCCATCCCGGTACACCGCCGGAGGCATTCATATAGAGTCATATCTTGTTCTAGTTTTGAGTTGTAATTCATGAGTTGTAAATAAATAGAAGTGTGATGAACATCATTATTAGAGCATTGTCCCTTATAAAAAAAGAAAGGCCAAAAAGAAAAAAGGGACAAAGAAAAAAAAGAAAGGCCCAAAAAAAAGAAAAAAAGAAAAAAAAGAAAAGAAATAAAAAGGGGGACAATGTTACTATCTTTTTCCACACTTGTGCTTCAAAGTAGCACCATGTTCTTCATATAGAGAGTCTAATATGTTGTCATTTTTATATACTAGTGGGAATTTTTCATTATAGAACTTGGATTGTATATTCCAACGATGGGCTTCCTCAAAATGCCCTAGGTCTTCATGAGCAAGCAAGTTGGATGCACACCCACTAGTTTCTTTTGTTGAGCTTTCATACATTTATAGCTCTAGTGCATCCGTTGCATGGCAATCCCTACTCCTCATGTTGACATCAATTGATGGGCATCTCCATAGCCCGTTGATTAGCCTCGCCAATGTGAGACTTTCTCTTTTTTTGTCTTCTCCACACAATCTCCATCATCATATTCTATTCCACCCATAGTGCTATATCCATGGCTCATGCTCATGTATTGCGGGAGAGTTGAAAAAAGCTGAAGCGCATTAAAAAGTATGAACCAATTGCTTGGCTGAAACTGGGGTTGTTCTTGATGGGAGTATTTTGTGTGATGAAAATGAAACATAACCTAACTATATGATTTTGTAGGGACGAACCTTCTAATTAATGCCATGATATTTTGAGAAGACATGATTGCTTTGTTAGTATGCTTGAAGTATTACTATTTCTTATGTCAATATGAACTTTTATTTTCAATCATTTGGATCTGAACATTCATGCCACAATAAATAAAATTACATTGAGAATTATGCTAGGTAGCATTCCACATCAAAAATTCTATTTTTATCTTTACCTACTCGAGGACAAGCAAGAATTAAGCTTGGGGATGCTTGATACGTCTCCAGCGTATCTATAATTTTTTATTGTTCCATGCTATTATATTACCCATTTTGGATGTTTATGGGCTTTACTTTACACTTTTATATCATTTTTGGGACTAACCTACTAACCGGAGGCCCAGCCCGAATTGTTTTTTTTTTGCCTATTTCAGTGTTTCAAAGAAAAGGAATATCAAACGCAATCCAGGACACTTGGAGTGCATGTCTTCAGCAAACGAGGCGGCCATGAGGGTGCCCGGCGTGCCCCCACCCTCGTGGGCCCCTCATGGCTCCACCGACATACTTCCTTCGCATATATATACTCCCGTACCCTGAAAACATCCAAGAGCACCACGAAAAACTTTCCACCGCAACAACCTTCTGTATCCGCGAGATCCCATCCTGGAACCTTCGTCGGTGCTCCACCGGAGGGGGAATCAATCACGGAGGGCCTCTACATCATCTCCAAGGCCACTCCGATGAGTTGTGAGTAGTTTACCACAGACCTTCGGGTCCATAATTATTAGCTAGATGGCTTCTTCTCTCTCTTTGAATCTCAATACCAAGTTCTCCCCGATCTTCTTGGAGATCTATTCGATGTAACTCTTTTTGCGGTGTGTTTGTTGAGATCCAATGAATTGTGGGTTTATGATCAAGTTTATCTATGAGAAATATTTGAATCTCCTCCGAATTCTTTTATGTGTGATTAGTTATCTTTGCAAGTCTCTTCGAATTATCAGTTTGGTTTGGCCTACTAGATTGATCTTTCTTGCAATAGGAGAAGTGCTTAGCTTTGGGTTCAATCTTGCGGTGTCCTTTCCCAGTGACAGCAGGGGCAGCAAGGCACGTATTGTATTGTTGCCATCCAGGATAAAAAGATGGGGTTTATATCATATTGCATGAGTTTATCCCTCCACATCATGTCATCTTTCTTAATGCGTTACTCTGTTCTTATGAACTTAATACTCTAAATGCAGGCAAGAGTCGGTCGATGGGTGGAGTAATAGTAGTAGATGCAAAATCATTTTGATCTACTTGTTGCGAACGTGATGCCTACATACATGATCATGCCTAGATACTCTCATATCTATGCACTTTTCTATCAATTGCTCGACAGTAATTTGTTCACCCACCGTAATACTTATGCTATCTTGAGAGAAGCCACTAGTGAAACCTATGGCCCCCGGGTCTATCTTTTATCATATAAGTTTTCCATCTACTTTTATTTTGCATCTTTTACTTTCCAATATATATCATAAAAATACCAAAAATATTTATCTTATCATATTATCTTTATCAGATCTCACCTTCGCAAGTTACCGTGAAGGGATTGACAACCCCTTTACCGCGTTGGTTGCGAGGTTCTTGTTTGTTGTGTAGGTGCGTGGGACTTTTGAGGAGCCTCCTACTGGATTGATACCTTGGTACTCAAAAATTGAGGGAAATACTTACGCTACTTTGCTGCATCACCCTTTCCTCTTCAAGGGAAAACCAACGCAGTGCTCAAGAGGTAGAAGGGTCCCAGGAGTCTCAGTCTCCGGAGACCCCGGTGGCGCAGGATCTCTGGAGGTCCCTTCAGCGTGGCTGGCGGTGTGCACCTCCCTGCTTCCACACTTGAGGCGCACACCGCAGGATCAAGCAGCAGGGGAGCAACGAGGATGGGGTTCTCGCGAGGCCCCTCAAGGCCCGCCGGGAGTAACCCCCACTCGTCGAATAGGGGCATCTGCTCCATGAAGGCCACCTTGTTCTAGCATTGGTAGAGGAGGCAGCCATTTCCTGGAAGATCGACGGGTTTGGAGTCGCCCGTCAGAAGCTCGAGTACCTTGCTCAGGGGTCTATGAGGACAGCGACGGCTTCTGGAGCCTCATGGAGTCCTCGGCACCGGCAAAGTCCCACATCGGGCGAGAATGGCGCTGGAGCGGGGCAACGCGTGATACGTCTCCAACGTATCTATAATTTTTTATTGTTCCATGCTATTATATTACTTGTTTTGGATGTTTATGAGCTTTACTCTACACTCTTATATCATTTTTGGGACTAACCTACTAACCGGAGGCCCAACCCAAATTGTTGTTTTTTTGCCTATTTCGGTGTTTCAAAGGAAAGGAATATCAAACGGAGTCCAAACGGAATGAAACCTTCGAGAGCGATCTTTTTGGAACAAACATGATCTAGGGGACTTGGAGTGGACGTCAAGCAACAGAGGAGGCGGCCACGAGGGTGCCCGGCGTGCCCCCTAGGGGTGGGCGCGCCCCCAACCCTCGTGGGCCCCTCGAGCATCCACCGACCTACTTCTTCCTCCTATATATATCCACGGACCCCGAAAACATCCAGGAGCACCACGAAAAACTATTTCCACCGCCGTAACCTTCTGTATCCGCGACATCCCATCTTGGAGCCTTCGCCGGTGCTCCGCCGGAGGGGGAATCGATCATGGAGGGCCTCTACATCATCTCCAAGGCCTCTCCGATGAGTTGTGAGTAGTTTACCACAGACCTTCGGGTCCATAATTATTAGCTAGATGGCTTCTTCTCTCTCTTTTAATCTCAATACAAAGTTCTCCTCGATCTTCTTGGAGATCTATTCGATGTAACTCTTTTTGCGGTGTGTTTGTCGAGATCCGATGAATTGTGGGTTTATGATCAAGTTTATCTATGAGAAATATGTGAATCTCCTCTGAATTCTTTTATGTGTGATTAAGTTATGTTTGCAAGTCTCTTCGAATTATCAGTTTGGTTTGGCCTACTAGATTGATCTTTCTTGCAATGGGAGAAGTGCTTAGCTTTGGGTTCAATCTTGCGGTGTCCTTTCCCAGTGACAGCAGGGGCAGCAAGGCACGTATAGTATTGTTACCATTGAGGATAAAAAGATGGGGTTTATATCATATTGCATGAGTTTATCCCTCTACATCATGTCATCTTTCTTAATGTGTTACTCTGTTCTTATGAACTTAATACTCTAGATGCAGGAAGGAGTCGGACGATGTGTGGAGTAATAGTAGTAGATGTAGAATCATTTCGATCTACTTGTCACAGACGTGATGCCTATATACATGATCATGCCTAGATAATCTCATAACTATGCGCTTTTCTATCAATTGCTCGACAGTAATTTGTTCACCCACCATAATACTTATGCTATCTTGAGAGAAGCCACTAGTGAAACCTATGGCCCCCGGGTCTATCTTTTATCATATAAGTTTTCCATCTATTATTATTTGCATCTTTTATTTTCCAATCTATATCATAAAAATACCAAAAATATTTATCTTATCATATTATCTCTATCAGATCTCACTTTCGCAAGTGGCCGTGAAGGGATTGACAACCCCTTTATTGTGTTGGTTGCGAGGTTCTTGTTTGTTTGTGTAGGTGCGTGGGACTTTTGCTGAGCCTCCTACTGGATTGATAGCTTGGTTCTCAAAAACTAAGAGAAATACTTACGCTACTTTGCTGCATCACCCTTTCCTCTTCAAGGAAAACCAACGCAAGCTCAAGACATAGCAAGAAGGATTTCTGGCGCCGTTGCCGGGGAGGTCTTCGCTCAAGTCAAGACATACCAAGTACCCTGTCGGTGTCAAAACCGGCGGATCTCAGGTAGGGGGTCCCGATCTGTGCATCTTAGGCTGATGGTAACAGGAGGCAAGGGACACAATGTTTACCCAGGTTTGGGCCCTCTCGATCGAGGTAAAACCCTACTTCCTCCTTGATTGATATTGATGATATGAGTAGTACAAGAGTAGATCTACCACGAGATCGTAGAGGCTAAACCCTAGAAGCTAGCCTATGATGATTATGATTGTGATCGTCCTTCTAAGGACCAACCTCTCCGGTTTATATAGACACCAGAGAGGGCTAGGGTTTACATGGAGTCGGTTACAAGGAAGGAAATATAATATCCAGATCGCCAAGCTTGTCTTCCACGCAAAGGAGAGTCCCATCCGGACACGGGACGGAGTCTTGAGTCTTGTATCTTCGCACTCCAACGGTCCGGGCGAAGCATATAATTCGGCTGTTCGGATACCCCCTAATCCAGGACTCCCTCAGTAGCCCCTGAACCAGGCTTCAATGACGATGAGTCCGGCGCGCAGTCTTGTCTTCGGCATTTCAAGGCGGGTTCCATCTCCGAATACTCCAAAGTAATTATCGAACACTTGGACCGTGTCCGGATCTGCAAGATGATCTTCACATACCACCATAGAGAGAATGATATTTCACAAACGTAATCTGCTGACAACTTTTTTAGACAGCATTACATGTCATTACGGTCAGGTCATCATTCGAACCGTTTTCCCACAACCATCCACAGCGCATATTGCGAGGCGGTTTCCTTGACACGTCTTGTCAAAGCAGAGATCATGTCCCCTTATCACGGGATTCTCATCAATACGGGTATGGGTAACCCAACCGCGCCATCAATCGTGGTGCTTGGGAAGTAAGCGATTCTCAACGGGCAAGTGGGGAGGCGCTCCGCTTTCGTCGCCTCTATAAAGGGATAAGGGTTCCCCATTTTTACCCACGCCTTCTTCCTCCTTTGCTCACCCTTGCCTCCTCGAGCTCCAGTGCCCTATCCCAAGTCCTCTCCGCACAGCTAAACATATCCAGAGCAGGAGGCAAGTGGGTGGCCTCCACCATGAAGGAGAAGCATATCGCGAATCTTCGGGCGGCCGGATACTTGGCCGCAGACATCACGCACCGGCTACCGGACACCAGGCAGATCATTCTAACTCCGGAGCCTCACAAGAGGGTCGTGTTTGTCGCCCACTTCATCTGTGGACTGGGATTTCCACTTCATCCCTTCGTCTACGGGCTCATGTTCTACTACGAGCTAGATTTCCATGATCTAGCCCCAAATTTCGTCCTCAACATCTCGGTGTTTATCGTCGTGTGCGAGGCCTTCCTCCGCATCAAGCCTCACTTTGGCTTGTGTCTACAAATCTTCTGCGTGAAGCCGAAGATCGTGAGCAGCCAGCAAGCGAAGTGCGGAGGGGCCATGGTGGGCAAGATGCCTAACGTCACCTGGCTTAGCGGCTCCTTCACGGAGACCGTGAAAGGGTGGCAATCGGGGTGGTTCTACATCACCGAGCTGCGCGACGCCAACTGGGCGGCGGCCCCCGAATTCCTATCCGGAACCCCCACGCGGCTCACCTCCTGGGAAAGGAAGGGCCTGGCCTGGGGCGAACCTGCAGAGCTGATCGGACTCCAGAACTGCATCAAAAATATGAAGGACAAGAACATC
Source organism: Triticum aestivum (assembly GCF_018294505.1). Lineage (NCBI taxonomy): Eukaryota > Viridiplantae > Streptophyta > Magnoliopsida > Poales > Poaceae > Triticum > Triticum aestivum. The sequence continues at coordinate 380,552,321 of NC_057813.1, forward strand.
AAGCTTGTCAACATGGTCCAGGTCATGCTTGTCCGCCGGATTCTTCCGTGCCAAAGACGGGTATTCAATCTGTGGGAGTTTGTCCCGGCCGAACACCAGACGCTTCGAAAGCTCTATGACATGACGCACAAAGATGCATGGAAGGCGTTGTTCAAGGCCTCCGAAGTACCTCCTCCCACATCCGAGGACCACGGACTTCATGCCGCGCGGCCCCCCCGTCCAGTGAGTTTTCTGACTACCACCAGATTCAGTTCTTCCTAATATATTCATGAGGGAGTCTTAAGTCATTGTGTGTATTTGATCAGGATTATGTGGAGACAGCAAAGCGGATTGACTGTCCGGCTCCGCTGCCAGAAGGTCCAGCCGATGCTCTCCTGACGGAGATGCTAGTCTCGGCGCCCTACAAGGCACCGGAAAAGAAGGCCCCAGGGACCAGGAAGGGTCTCCGGCGTAAGGTCATACCGGACACCTCGTCCGAAGACGACGAGGCACACTCCTCCCCGGAAGCGGAGGAAAAAGAGGAAGGGGCCGCCCCATCCGGAGAGGATGGGGGCCTAAGAAGGCGGACCAGGAGGCGGGGAAAGGCCCCCAGTGCAAGGCCGTCATACCCTCGTCGTCCGACGACGACGAGGCAGATTCCTCCCGCGGAGGCGGGGGGAACCAAGAAGAAACTCTGCCTCCCCGCACTGGGGAGGAGAAAAAGAGGAAAGCCGCCCCGGAGAGGGAGGCTGGGATGTCCAAGAAGGGAAAGGTGTCCCTTCCGGACTACTCCACCATGGCCGCTCACAGCGAGGAAGAGTGGCTTCCCAAGGGGAAGCCCCTGGCGAGATCGTAAGTCTCCGCACTCTATTGTACTTTAGTGTGACTTTGCTTCATAGTCTTGTTGTAACGCCGAACATATATGTAGTTCGGCCCGGGTCCATCCGAAGGTATCGTCTTTGGATGGGTCCTTGAGCGATTCAGCGATGGACTCGCTCCCGACGGCCACTACTCCTCGACCTACGGATGACACGGAGGTGTTGTCCTAAAGGCTCCCAGAGCAGGGGGGTGACTCTGGAGACGCCCCAAGGCGGAATTCCAGATGTCAGACACGCGGGGTTCAAGATCCCCACGGATCGCGCCGATGAGAGCGGCAGCAAGCCGGGCTCTCAGCCGGATACCGTGTCAGAACCTTCGATGGTTTCGGATGTGAGCAGGCGGCCCATCGCTAGGGAGGGCAAGCCGTCCGTGCCGCTGACTTCTGTTACGCCAGAGGCATCGGATAGTCTGCTGGAAGCGCTTCGCGACGCTTCCATGGATGAAGAGCACCGTACTCTTATGAGTGCGGTGATTCAGAAGGTTCTGTCTGCCAAGAGCGGACTAACCGAAGCCTGCACCAGCCTCCTGATAGGCTTTGAGGTAAGTAATAAAAATGTGTGAAATTACCACCCGATAGGTAGTAGCCCCTGATACTCTGTTTTGGTGTTCGGATAGAAAAGCCAAACATAGGGTCAATTATAATCCGCGGGAGTCCAATAGCAAGTGTGCATGTGAATAAGAAGGCTGTACTGCGTGACGCTGTTGTCCGCACAACCGAGGTCGCCGGACTAAAACGGGACCTGGAGCAGGCGCAGGGAGAGCTCGGCCTCACGAAGAGGCAGCTCGAAGAGAACAAAGGTGAGTGATACCCTGTTCGCATATAATGAAGGATAGATAAAATTGGTTATTCTAATCAACAAAGCGTCATGGCAGGGGCCACCACCGAAGTGGCGTCTCTGAAGAAAGTGTTGTCCAAGGCTGAGGACAAGGCGGCTCTGGAGCACAAGGAGCGCGAGAAGCAAGATGCTAGACTGGGCGAGGTACAGCAAGAGCTCCAGGAGCTAGGCAAAAAGTTCGAGTCCTTGGAGCATGATCTTAAGATGAAAGAGACTGAGCTTGTGAAGGCCCTTGCGAGTGTGAAAGATGCCAAGGCCGGAGCCGAAAAGGCACAGCAGGAAATCCAGGCGGCCAAGAAGATAGCGGCGGGTAAGACATTCTTTATGCAAAGCAAGCATGTGGAGGAGGTATTTCTTTTACTTACCCGAATTCGGAGCTCTCCAGGGGCATTCGCAGATCTACCACGCAGTGTATCAGATGCCGCGGAGTTCTACCGTGCCGAGGAGGGGAGCACAACGGAGAAGCTATTCTGGTCCCAGTATGCTGGGGCCGAACACCCAACGCCTTTGAGTGACCAACTGAACCAGTTGGTTGAACTCCACAGGGAGGCCGAAGTGGCTATGAAAGATTTCATAGTCCGGATGTGGCCTGGTGAGCCCCTTCCCACTAGCTACTTCGGCCTGATCAAGCGGATGGTAAATGCCTGTCCGCGGCTTGAGGTGATCAAGCGATCCGTTTGCATTGAGGGTGCTCGTCGGGCCTTTTCCCGTGCGAAGGTGCATTGGGGCAAGCTGGATGCGGAGAAGTTGATGAAGGACGGGCCGCCGGAGGGCAAGGCGCATCGTTGTCCCGAGGAATATTATGATGGAGTTATGAAGGGCGCTCGTCTCGTGGCCGATGAATGTACCAAAGACACGATCCTTGAGTAAATGCACTTCTATCGTTGTTGTAATATAAAGACGAAGTTACTTGTGCTATGTAGAGCTTTTGATTTAAAGTATTACCTTTTGTGTGGCTATTTATAGAATTCTGAAAGTAGGCCAGTCGTCGGCTTCTGCCCCCACGCAACTAGTACCGGGGTGTTCCTGGAAAAACCTGGACACTCTTTATCCAAATTTTTGGTCCCTTAAGGAGGTATCCGGCGCAGCGAACAAGGCAATCGGACTATGCGGCTTTATAACTTTCACTTAGCCATAGAAGTCTACAATTTTAAATTTCGGCGAAGCCCCTAGAATTTGGAATGCCGAATTTGGGGCGCTATATACGCCTAAATCGGACGAGGCCGATTCCTCGCCTAAAGCGGAAAAAATCTTTAAGGATTTTAAGACCTCTCGAACAGCGACCAGCTCTCGCCGCATCATGCCGGTCAGTTTTCGGCTTTCTCTACTGAGGTGCTCGTCCGGAAGAATCGGGACACGATCTCAGTAGTTCTCCCTGCGCTACCTTAGCCGATATAATGGAACGTAAGGTACCAAAACAAGGGAGACAGGAAAACCCAAATATTAACCCAAGACGTGATTTGGAGCTGATGCATATGGTGCTATAAGTTCGGGGTGCCGCACAGTTGAAAGTGTTCGGATTTGTTTTGCCATGTTATGGGGCGCCATAAGAAGCCCCTGGCAAACTGATCATACCAAGGTGTACGGATGCAATATTAAATGAACATTTGTAAGAAAAGTGCGCAAATAGGAATAATAAGCTGACGTTATATATTATTTCCCATTGATGAATAATATGTTTAAGCGTATGTTTACAATGGGTGCGTTTAAGCAGAAGTAAATAGGACTATTTAACATGTCCTATCCAAGGGCAGGCTGCATGTAGGTATATAAAATAGGTATAACGATCGTGAACAGATTCCACCTAGGTATTTCCTTTTGTGCGCAAAGCCTGTTGCCTCCTTGGTTTTCTCTCCTGTGTAAGTCCGACAATCCGGCTCTTCTGAAGAGGCTTCCCTAAAGCAGTGTCCTGAAAGATAAAAAGGGAGGGTTATGAAGGTATGTTGTGGTTATACCGCACTATTGACTGAGTCACTGTTGCGCCTCCGCCTATGCCCATGGTATTTTGAGTGCGTAATTGTGTACACGTGGCACGAATGCTGCTTTGATGGGGCTTGAGCGGAGGCCGGACTGCTAGTCGTGCTCTTGGCGTGCCTGGTGATCCTGTTGTGGGGTGCTCCGGACTCGCTTGACGGTGCTCGAGGTTGTCGTCGCCGGATTGGTGGTTTGTCGGAGGAGGCCGCATTGTACTTCCGCTGCGAGGGCTGCAGTATGCTCTTATGTACGGAGAGAGTTGTCCATGTTTCCGTTGACTGTTATGATCCCGCGCGGTTCTGGCATCTTGAGCTTGAGGTATGCATAGTGTGGTACCGCATTGAATCTAGCGAATGCGGTTTGTCCAAGCAGTGCATGGTAACCACTACGAAAAGGGACGATATCAAAGATTAACTCTTCACTTCGGAAATTATCCGGAGATCCGAAGACCACTTCCATTGTTATAGAGCCGTGCAACGGGCCTCTACTCCAGGAATTACACCTTTAAAGGTGGTTTTGGTGGGCTTGATCCTTGAAGGGTCGATGCCCATTTTGCGCACTGTGTCCTGATAGAGCAGGTTTAGGCTACTGCTGCCGTCCATAAGGACTCGCGTGAGGTGGAATCCGTTGATGATTGGGTCTAGGACCAATGCGGCTGAGCCACCGTGACGGATGCTGGTAGGGTGATCCCTACGATCAAAGGTGATCGGACAAGCTAACCATGGGTTGAATTTGGGGGTGACCGGCTCCATCGCAAAGACGTCCCGTAGTGCTCGCTCCCGTTCCCACTTGGGAATGTGGGTGGCGTAGATCATGTTGACCATTTTCACCTGGGGGGAAATTTTCTTCTGTCCCCCCGTGTTCGGATGCCGGGGCTCCTTGTCATCGTCACTGTGCAGCCCCTTGTCCTTGTTTTCATCGTTTATTTTACCGGCCTGTTTGAACACCCAGCAGTCTCTATTAGTGTGGTTGGCTGGCTTGTCCGGGGTGCCATGAATTTGGCATGAGCGTTCCAGTATGCGGTCTAGACTGGACGGTCCCTGATTGTTTCTTTTGAACGGCTTTTTCCATTGACCGGATTTGGATCCGCTGAATCCGGCGTTGACTGTCGTGTCTTCCGTGTTGTCGCCGTTGTTCCGTCGCTTATGTCTGTTGTGCCGTGGCTTGCCATTATTGTCGCGGACATCCAAAGTGCCAGAATGTGGCATAGTGCTGCTGCGAGCCAACCAGCTATCTTCGCCCGCGCAAAAGCGGGTCATTAGTGTCGTGAGTGCTGCCATGGACTTGGGTTTTCCTGGCCGAGGTGTCGGGCGAGCCACTCGTCACGGATATTATGCTTAAAGGCAGCCAGGGCTTCGGCGTCCGGACAGTCGACTATTTGGTTCTTTTTAGTTAGGAACCGAGTCCAGAATTTCCTGGCTGACTCTCCGGGTTGTTGAGTAATGTGGCTCAAGTCATCGGCGTCCGGTGGTCGCACGTATGTGCCCTAGAAGTTGTCGAGGAACGCGTCTTCCAGGTTTTCCCAACTGCCAATGAAATTTGCGGGCAGGCTGTTTAGCCAGTGTAGGGCGGGTCCTTTGAGCTTAAGGGGAAGATACTTGATGGCGTGTAGATCATCTCCACGGGCCATGTGAATGTGGAGAAGGAAATCTTCGATCCATACTGCGGGGTCCATTGTGCCATCGTATGATTCGATGTTTACAGGTTTGAACCCTTCTGGGAATTCATGATCCATCACTTCGTCAGTGAAGCAGAGGGGGTGTGCGGCGCCTCTGTGCCGGGCTATGTGGCTACGCAGTTCGAATTGGTCTGGGTGGTTGTGTTCGGCCCGACCGGACTTGTTGATAGTGTATACGGCGTGACGGTCATCGTCGCATGTTGGGGCACGCCCCCGTGATCCGTAGATTGATCTTGGCTGTCCTGCTTTGTTTTCCAGCATATCTTGCAGGTCTTGCCTATTGCCCCGGGCCGTGGTGTATTGGCGTGGAGGTGGGGGCTAGTATTCGGGCTGATATGTCATTTTATCATGGCCATGAGGTGGCCGGTCAGCCGTGTGGCGCTCGAGTCCATATTCCTCAGCTAACAGGACTTCAGTCCATCTATCTGTGAGCAGGTCTTGATCTGCTTGGAGTTGCTGCTGCTTCTTTTTCAGGCTCTTTGCAGTGGCCATAAGCCGGCGCTTGAAGCGCTCCTGCTCCATGGGATCCTCAAGCATGCCGAACTCGTCGTCACCGAGGCTAATCTCGTCTTCGGAGGGGGCATGTAGTTGTCCTCCTCCAGATATCCGTCTGTCGCCTGTTCGTCTGGGCTGACTTGTCTGTCTTCTTGCTCGGCCTGCTCGAAGGCAGGCTGGTCCGGGTTGTATTCATCGTCGGCACCATCCGGATTGTTTTCTTCTCTTGTGCTGGTATTGTTGTGGTGGGGCTTGGAGCGGCATCGACGACGCCCATGTTTTGCTTTCTTCCCTGAGGGGTTATCCTCTGTTGCCTCATCGCCATTGGTTTCCTTCGGGGTGTCCACCATATATATATCATATGTGGAGGTGGATGTCCACCGCCCAGTGAGCGGTGGTTCCTGTTCTTCTCCTGCATCGTCATTCATACCGTTGATGTCTTCGGAGTTGAAGTCAAGCACGTCGGTTAAATCATCGATCGTGGCAATGAAGTGGGTGGTGGGTGCGCAACGAATTCCTTTGTCGCCTACTTCCCACTCGAGCCGGGCATAGTTCAGCCATGAGTCTCCTGACAAAGAGAGAGACTTTAACGAGTTCAGCATGTCACCAAAGGGCGAGTGCTGCAAGATATCCGCGGCGGTGAACTCCATTACAGGAGCCCAACCAGGTTCGGCGGGCTCAGGAGAGCGTGGACTAGAACCTACAGCCAGATACGAGTCCAGGGGTCCGGTGTCACAGGCTTCTTTAGAGGTGAGGCCTGTGTTCGGCTCTACCGCCGATGAGTGTGCAGCCTGTGGGGCGGGGTATATCCTCCCGTCCTTGGGCAACGCAATCTGCTCCGGATTTAGGTCCGGGGCTACTGCGGGGGTGATATCACGAGCATTGTCCGACAACAGGTCTAAGCCATGCTCATCATGACTGTCCGGCGCTCCTGGCACAGGCCCGAATCCATTGAAGATCAAGTCTCCGCGGATATCCGCCGTGTAGTTCAAGTTTCCGAACCTGACCTGGTGGTCAGGGGCGTAGCTGTCGATCTGCTCGAGTTGGCCAAGCGAATTGGCCCGTAGCACGAAGCCGCCGAACATGACACTACTAGGAAAAGGGCTATAGATGGAATTGACACTAATGGCGCACCAGACATGTGGTGCGCCATTAGTATATACTAATGGCGCACCACCTTCTGATGCGCCATTAGTGTTGAAACTACTAATGGCGCACCCTGCCCACGGTGCGCCATTAGTACCAATTTTTTTTTGAACTAGTGCGCCTGTCCAAACATACTAATGGCGCATCCACTGGTGGTGCGCCATTACTAGTTGTAACTAGTAATGGCGCACCAGCCAGAAGGTGCGCCACTAATGTTATTTTTTTATTATTGTTTTTATTCCTTTTTTTGCAAAAGTACTAATGGCGCACTCGCACGCGGTGCGCCATTACTAGTTCAAACTAGTAATGGCGCACCGTGGCAGAGTGCGCCATTAGTGTGTTTTTTTTGCAAAACTACTAATGGCGCACCACCAGGGGGTGCGCCATTAGTAACCTGGATTACTAATGGCGCATTTGTTGCTGGTGCGCCATTAGTAAGTGGGCAGCAACAAGATATTTTGGACAGCCTCTCCTCCCACACTCACTTTCTCCCCACTTCATTCTCTCCACCGCCTCCTCCTTGTCTCGGGTGCCTCCTCTTTTTCACCTCATTTCCACCATAGATTCATTCAAATTAAGTGGTTAAGTTACCTTGTTTTGCTAGGTAAGTAAGGGGGGAAGCTATATTTATGTTGTTCTCCCTACAACAATGTGCACATGCACTTTTTATGGCCTAGCTAGATCTATGTATGTTCGTGGTGTTGCATATGTTTGTGGTGTTGCATATGTGTTTGTGTTTGGAGGTGTACCGGTATTTGAAATGCGATAGTTGCCAATATTTTGCCGGAATGTTGATTCATTTCCGTTTCGGCGAGAATTTTGGCATTAAGCATTCTTTTTGGTCCTATTTTTAGGGAAAGTCATGCCAAATTTTTTCTTGGTTCTAAAATATCGTTTTGCTCTACCCCGCAGGCGACCATGGTCCGCACGATGACCGAAGGCATCGTGAATAGGTTTTTGAGGTCCGCGAAGGCCGAGATGCTTCAAAAGAACGAGACGGAGATAAGATGTCCGTGTCGAAGATGCAAGCTGAATAGCCTTATTGCGGACCCGGATTCCGGGCAGGTGCGGGACCACCTGCTCTTGCGTGGTTTCATGGATGGCTATCGGTGGCAAGGTGATGAAGATGACTACGAAGTCGTCCATGGGGGCCGGGCAAGAAATGAGGAAGGGCAGCAAGACAACCACCGCGGCTCGGGGGGGCGAGAAGACGAAGAATCCCCAGGAGATGATCACGACGGTGATGCTGTACACAGTCATCATGTAGAAGATGCAGGACATGATGATGATGCCGGCGGAGCAGACGACGCTGGACCATCGATGGGCTGGGTGCAGGACCCTCATATTCAAGAGCTGCTTCTCAAGCAGACGGATAACGCAAGAGCTGCCGCCCGAGAGAAAGCCAAGATGGATCAACTTGAGTTAGACGCGGTTACTCCATTGTATGAAGGATGCAGGCCCGAGGATACCCGCCTGAAAGTAACGCTCATGGCTCTGGAGATGAAGGTAAAACACAAAATGACCGACGCATGCTTCGACGAGAACATGTCATTCTGGCACGAACGTCTTCCCAAGGGGAACAAGTGCCCGACCAGTTTGGAGGAGGCGAAGAAAATCGTGTGTCCTCTGGATTTACCGCACGTGAAATACCATGTGTGCATGAACAATTGCATCATTTATCGGGACGAGCACGCGGAGTCTACCATATGTCCGGTGTGCGGTGTCACTCGATACAAGAAGAGGAAGAAAGCTCCTCGAAAAGTGGTGTGGTACTTTCCGATCACTCCTCGTCTGCAGCGGTATTTCGCGGATCCTAAGGTAGCAAAGCTCCTGCGTTGGCACGCGGATAGGGAGGAGAAGAAGCGAGAAGATGACGCAAATGATCCGGAGATAGATAAAAAAGACAAGATGCTGAGTCACCCTAAGGATGCGAGCCAGTGGCAAGCGTTGAACTTCGAATACCCAGAATTTGGGAACGATCCAAGGAACATCGTGCTGGGCGCGAGCACCGATGGAGTCAATCCGTTTGGCAGCCAGAGAAGCACACATAGCACCTGGCCTGTGTTTGTGTGGATGTACAACCTTCCCCCCTGGTTGTGCATGAAGAGGAAGTACATTCACATGAGTATGCTAATTGAAGGGCCGAAACAACCAGGGAACGACATCAATCTGTATCTGGGGCTGCTGAAAGAGGAGCTTGACACGCTGTGGAAAACGCCAGCCAATACGTGGGACGCCGCAGAGAAAGAATATTTCCCTATGAGAGCCGCACTGCTCACGACGGTGCACGACTATCTCGGTTACGGATATCTTGCGGGGCAGGTAGTCCACGGATTTTCTGGATGCGTAAGGTGCATGGATGACACAACGTATCGCCAGCTAGATAGAGATCCCGGGTCTTCGAAAACCGTGTTCATGGGACATCGAAGGTGGCTTCGCGACGATGACCCGTGGAGGAAACGCAAGGATCTGTTCGATGGTGAAACCGAACCCCGAAAACGCCCGTGTACGAGGAGCGGCGAGGAAATAGACAAGCTGTTGAAAAATTGGAAAGACTGCCCACTGCCGGGAAAGAAGCAAAAGGCGCCAGAGCCGGGAAAGAAGCGAAAGGCGCCAGAGCCGCTGCTGAAGGTATGGAAAACGAGGTCTGTTTTCTGGGACTTGCCGTACTGGAAGATCCACCGTGTGCCTCACAGCCTTGATGTCATGCATATCACGAAGAACGTGTGCGAGAGTCTGCTTGGTACCCTGCTCAACATGCCAGAGAGGACCAAAGATGGGCCGAAAGCAAGGGCAGACTTGAAATCAATGGGCATCAGGCAGGAGCTTCACGCTAATGATGATGATGATAATGATGATGATGATGATGATGATGATGAGGCGAAGCAGGACACAGAAAGTCGTCGCAAAGGCAAAAAGGCCAAGAAGACCGGAAATGACTACCCTCCCGCGTGCTTCACTCTAAGTCAGGAGGAGATCGAGCAGTTTTTCACCTGCCTCCTAGGAGTAAAACTTCCTTACGGTTACGCGGGGAAGATAAGCAGATACCTAGACCCAGCGAAGCAGAAGTTCAGCGGGATGAAGTCTCACGACTGTCACGTGCTGATGACGCAGATACTTCCAGTTGCAATCCGTGGGATCATGGACGCGCACGTCCGTGAAACGCTATTTGGCCTATGCAACTTCTTCGACGTCATCTCTCGGAAGTCGATTGGCGTGAGGCAACTCAGAAGGCTACAGGAAGAGATCGTGGTGATACTATGCGAGCTTGAGATGTACTTCCCGCCCGCATTCTTCGACGTTATGGTGCATCTGCTGGTCCATATAGTGGAGGATATCATCCAACTCGGGCCGACGTTCCTGCACAGCATGATGCCGTTCGAAAGGATGAATGGTGTCATCAAAGGATACGTTCGCAACATGTCACGTCCAGAAGGAAGCATAGCCAGGGGCTTTCTGACCGAAGAGTGCATCTCCTACTGCACGAATTATCTAGGCATCGAGAACCCCGTTGGTCTGCCCGTCAACAGGCACCTCGGCAGGCTCGCTGGATGGGGTCACCGTGAGGGTCGCCGCGAAATGCATGTCGACTTCGAGGGTCGACTCGCCGACTTTGAAAGAGCAAACCTAGTCGCGCTACAACACATAGACGTGGTCGATCCTTGGGTGGTAGAGCACAAAACCTTTATTAAGAAGACGTACAATGACCGAGGCCAACAGAGGACGGACGGAGATATACTCAAAGAGCACAACTCATGTTTCACGCGTTGGTTCAAGCAGAAGCTTCTGTCGTACCCTTTACATGAGGATTCTTCCGCGGAAGAACAACTCATATTCGCCTTGTCACAGGGCGCCGAGCACAACCTGATGACCTATGAGGCGTACGATATCAACGGCTACACATTCTACACCGAGGCCAAGGACATGAAGAGCGATGGTTATCAGAACTCCGGGGTAACGATGGAATCCTACACCGGTAACGACAAGGACAGATACTACGGAAGGATCGAGGAGATCTGGGAGCTGAGCTACGCTGGAGAGAAGGTCCCGATGTTCCGTGTCAGATGGGCCAAGAACGTCATAAAAGAAGACCGGTATTTCACCACCATGGTTATACCCGAAGCCAAATCCAAGACCGCGGGCGCAAACGTCACCGCGAAAAATGAGCCATGGGTACTGGCTTCCCAAGTGGACCAATGCTTCTTCATTACCGACCCGCCAAAGCCCAGTCGTGTTGTCGTGAGGAGAGGCAAAAGGAAGATCATCGGAATGGATGGAGTAGCCAATGAGCAAGACTTCGACAAGTACGGCGACCCGAGGATCGAACATGACGACGATGATGAAGTAGCAGCATACACCACAAGAAGAAGCAGGACCACCCTACCTAAAGGACGTCCGTTCCACAGAAGAACTCCATTTGCGAAAAAGAAGGGCAAGAAGATTGTGAACAGATAGCTAGCTAAGATCGATTGTATTTAAATCGTAGCCTTCATTTCTCGATTGTATTTCATGGGTACTTTTTGAACTATCATGAATATTTTTAAATTTCATGGACACTCGATCTCGATCCCCCTCCATCTCGATCGCTATCCCACCTCGCCAGATCCGGTCCCCCTCGCCGCCGAGCACCCCCCTAGTCCACCGGCCGCCGCCGCCGACCCCCCGCACCCTCGATTCCCCTACTCAACCGCCGCCGCCGACCCCCCGCACCCCGCGCACCGTCTTATAAAAAAAATAAGTATCAAACAGCTTTTTAAATGCTACTGTCTTATAAAAAAATATTACTGTTATTATTTAAACAAGTTTGAACATATTTAAACACAAATAAGTATCAAACAGCTTTTTAAATGCTAAAAAAAATTGTGGAGCCTGGGAGTCGAACCCAGGACCTCCTGGTGTGAGAACTGGCTGCTGACCAGTCGAGCTAGTAGAGGGGACTTGATGTGGATCAGTTCTGGTGGTACATAACCTGTTGGCTCGAGTTGAAATAAAAAAATACTAATGGCGCACCACGGTGAGGTGCGCCATTAGTATGGATATACTAATGGCGCACCACGGTGAGGTGCGCCATTAGTATTGTGCCCGATCCCCCTTCCCTCTCCCCCTTCGCCCGATCCCCCCTTCCCTCTCCCCCTCGCCAGTTCCCTCTCCCTCTCGATCCACCGCCGCCGCCGCCGCTGCCCTGACCCACTGCTCGCCCTCGCCCTCGCCCTCTCCCTCCCTCGCCCTCTCCTCGCCTTCCCTCTCCCTCGCCCTCTCCCCGCCTTCCCTCGCCCTCGCCCTCTCCCTCCCTCGCCCTCTCCTCTCCCCCAGAGCCCAGAAAGCCTCGCCGCCGTCGCACCGTCCCGACACCGTCCGTCGCCCCGCCTCCCGCGACGCCGCCCTCTCCTCTCCCGACGCCGCCGCCCCGCCGCCCTCGTCGTCGGCTGCGCATCAACCGCCACGGCGTCGGCTGCTGGAGCTTACTCCCCAGACTCGCCGGGCTGAACCGCTGCGGCAAGAGCTGCTGCCTTGGTGGATCTACTACCTCCGCCCCGACCTCAAGCGCGGCTGCTTCTCGCAGCAGGAGGAGGACCACCACCACCCGGACCTCGTCCCCGACATCCTCCCCGCGCCCCACTCCCCGGCATCCTCCCCGCGCCCCACTCCCCGGCCCCCGTGAGCTCCCCCTCCTCCTCTCCCCCTCTCCCCCTTGTACTTTTAGTGTAATTACTGTGCATTTTCAGTGAAATTTACACTGTAATTGTTAGTGGAATTTACACTGTAAATGTTAGTGGGTTTACAGTGTACTTCTAGTGGATTTTTGCTCTGTATTTGCAAGTGGCATTTTTAGTGGAATTACTGTGTATTTCCATGGTTTTTACACTGTAATTATTAGTGTAAGATATTGTTGCAATTAAATTTAGAAATGGCAGCTCTTGGTGGCTTGGTGTACCTGTATTTTCTCTCTGAAAATTCTCTAAACAAGCATTGCAATTTGATTTTGGCCCTGGTACATGTAGTAGTAGTAATGTTTGAGGGTTGCATGCTTCGGTGCTAAATTTGCATCAGCGGTTGACGTTTCTTGAGTGATTATAACTTGTGGAATATGCTGTCTCAAACTATGGAACATGAGATCTGCGTTTAGGAGCAGCCAAGGTGGTTTCTTTTTGTTGTACACTCCAGTTTGATTCTTGTGTGCATCACACTGGTTCATAGTCTGGAACATTCAGTCTTGCTTGCTCTATGTTTGTTCGATGTCCAGGGGCCCAATTACAGTTAAGTTGTGGATACAACACCTATTTCACCAACAACAGAGAACACAACAACACAATTAGGGCTCACAGTAAAGCAATTGCAGTTTCTTGCTAACAACAACACAATCACAGAGAACACAACAACACCTATTACTGAATTAATCTTGCACTGTCGTACTAACAGCCAACGGTATTTCTATCTAGTGAAGACTAAAGTTGCATCATCAGCAGCTTCATATAGAAGATAATGATTCCTGTTTTTTAGTCTACTGTAATTGTTTTTTAGCCCACAGCACTTTGCATTGTTTTGAGGTTTTGTACATCAGCTTTCTTGCTAATCCAGCCCACGCGGCTGCTGTACTACTTGTCAAGTGATGCTGCTGCTGCTATCTGCGAGTTGTTGCTGCTAGTTGTGATTTTGTCAAGTGATGCTGCTGCTACTTGTGATCTTCTAAAATAACCCCTTTCTCCTGAAACGTTGATTAATTTCCGTTTCGGTTGAGAAATGGGGCACTCCTAGGTCAAGAAAATTAGCAAAGGTCATGCCCAATTTTCTTGACCTAGAAGGTGCCCGATTCTCAACCGAAATAAAAATTAATTTGCTTTAGTGGTTGGATTAGTTTAGTATTTTATTCACACACTCAGACACCCTTGCTTGCCATGTGTGATAGAGAGATAGTGAGAGGAGACAATAAGCTATCTGCAGCTTAATTTGCATTGCATACTAGCTAGATAGCTTTTGTTTTTCAGGACCAACCGAACAATACATACATATACCTGTAGGCACCAGCTTAATTTCCAAGGCAGGACAATTACTTGCTTCATTATATTCATCCATCCATCCATTTTGCATCATGTACAGAACCAAAAATAATCGGAGTTTCTGTCTGGCTTCAGAAGTCATAACACATGCATTTGGGTAACCCTAAATGTCAAAATTGCACAAGTCTAGACCCCTTTATGCCATATACTTTTTATTTTTCTTCATCGGAGTTCGACTGCGCATTAACCCAACGTGTGCATGACTCGATGGTCCAGGAAGGAAATCGTTTCCTTTCATCAGCTAGAAAAACTGCCAACGTTTCAAAACTGCAACTTGATGAAGATTGGAGTATATCTTAATAAGTTTACCCTATTGGGGCACATCACATACACACATTTGCTCAAGTCCACTCTGGCCCATGTAGAGCTGAAACCCAGTTTAGTTCCTTGTATCACTTGTCGCTGAAAACCGTTTGATTGTTTTCACAGAAATGATTTACAAGTTCAGCAAGTGATGAGCTGTGAGAATAACATATTCATTAGGGTAGGCGTCTCCTGCCCTATGCTGAATGTGGTGCAATTTTCGACGCAGATTCATAATTTGCAGCTTAGCTTATCTCTTGGCCCTCCAATTAAAATATAGGGGTTGACCTTCACCATGGCCGAAGCTTCTCTGCATCTATATATAATGGACATTCCCTAGCTTCTGAACAATAGGCTTTGTGGATAACTCCATCGGGCGTACGATCGTCCTGCGTTTTGATGACATCCACGCTATGTTGAACCTTCATCCGCTGCACTACACCTTCGTTTGGCTATTTTCGCTGAGTATGGAGATGCGGATCATTCGCGACAAGACCCCGGACATCGTGATAGTCGACCCCTTCTACATGCGTGCCAAGATCTTGGGCAGCGCTGGGGACCGGCAAGTCGCGAGTTCTTACCTCGAAGGCGTCATTCTGGCAAACCAAGATAAGGATAACTTCCTCGTGCCTTACTTTCCCGAGTAAGTCCTCCCCTCAACCGGCCCATAACATATGAATTCTTACATTTCGATCGTTTTTCTTTTAACATTCCGTGTTTTCTGCAGTGACACACGTTGCACGCTCATCCTCCTAAGCCCCAAATATTCCATGGCCACGTATTTCGACCCGGACCGTCAGTCGAACGTAGACTACACAAATGTCAAGAAGGTTCTTGATGATGTTCTCCCCGGCTACGCCAAATCTGGAGGCACCTTCACCAGGCCTATTCGTAAGTACGGCAAGCACGTGTCTCTCCCACAATACGACGTTCTGCTGCGTCAAGCAGCCGCCTGGCGGTCAGAAGGGTGCCTACTACGCCATCCATCACATGCGGGCGATCGTACGGGACCATCATCAACTTCTGCTACCGAGTAAACTCAAAGATTGGGCAAAGAGCGTGTCGGCAATCCAGGACGCGGACCTCCGACAAGAATTCTTTCGCATCCAGTCGGAGTTTGCGGAAATCATCCATCAAGATGTCCTTCGTACCTCGGGGCAGTTCTACCTCAACAATCAACCGTCCAACAGTGACATCGACACAATGCTACAAATGCAGGCTGACAACGACCGTTATTTCATGACTCCCACGATAGACGGCGGCTTCATCCACGCTCCGGTCCCTTGAGTCGAGTCGAAAGCAGTGATGCTGTGTCTAGTTCTGAAACATCGATTGGCTCATGTTGTAATTAAACTTTAATGAACTTGTAGTATGTCTCTTTGGTTTCGAGAGTCGTTCAACTTAGATGTAATCGATGCTATTAATGTCTTGCTTTTCTCTTCCGATCGTTCTGTTGCATACTTATATATTGCTTATGTATTGTCTGTGAATTGGTACTAACGTTTCGTTTGGCTAGTGCATAGCGATGCCGACGTATGTCGTGTACAAGGGTAAGGTTCCGGAGTCTACGATGACTGGGAGGAGTGTCGGAGACAGGTTCACCGATTCAGCGGTAACAGTTACAAAGGGTACACCACTAGGGCCGAGGCCGAATCTAGATACGCCCGCTATCTAGCGGGAGAGGGGAGGGAGCGTTGGAGGAACCGGATGAAGACGAGTTTCATCGTGATGATGCTCATCGTGATGACCGCAGCTCTCTTCTATGTGATGGTAGTTTAGATGATCGATATCGACTTGTAATGTGAAGACAAACTCGCTACTCGCGGTCTCGAGACTTGTAATATAATGTTCTATCTTTGTTCGGTCTTTTCAATTCGGAGACTAATATGATGAATTGTATTCGGAGACTAATATGATGAATTGTATTCAAAGACTAATCTTCTATTGTATTCGATGAATCTGTTGTTGATGTGTGCTGTCTATATTTTGTCAAATTATACATTTTGTAACCTGTGCAAAAAACAAAAAATAAAAAACAAAAAAAACCTAATATTCATACTAATGGTGCATCACATGACAGTGCTCCATTAGTATGACAGTGCATACTAATGGCGCATCACTGGGTAGTGCGCCATTAGTATGCCGCGGTTACTAATGGCGCATCCAGTGGTGGTGCGCCATTAGTATGCCAAAGCACCTGGATATACATGGCCCCTGGGAGGCATACTAATGGCGCACCCTGGCCTATACTAATGGCGCACCCGCGGTGCGCCATTAGTATACCAGATACTAATGGCGCACCAGGTGGTGCGCCATTAGTAAAAATTACTAATGGCATGCTATTAATGGCGCACCACAGATGCGCCATTAATGGCCATACTAGGTGCGCCATTAGTAGGGGTTTTTCTATTAGTGTGAAGATCTATCCGGGGAGAAAAGTCTCACCCTGGACCGTGTTGTTGATGATTGAAGGAGCCATCAAGCCTTGCAGCGACGACACAGAGGAACTCTCAATGAAAGCACCAATGTCGGTGTCAAAAACGGCGGATCTCGGGTAGGGGGTCCCGATCTGTGCGTCTTAGGCTGATGGTAACATGAGGCATGGGACACAATGTTTACCCAGGTTCAGGCCCTCTCGATGGAGGTAAAACCCTACTTCCTGCTTGATTGATATTGATGATATGAGTAGTACAAGAGTAGATCTACCACGAGATCGTAGAGGCTAAACCCTAGAAGCTAGCCGATGCTGATTATGATTGTGATCGTCCTTCTAAGGACCAACCTCTCCGGTTTATATAAACACCGGAGAGGGCTAGGGTTTACATGGGGTCGGTTACAAGGAAGGAAATATAATATCCGGATCGCCAAGCTTGTCTTCCATGCAAAGGAGAGTCCCATCCGGACACGGGACGGAGTCTTGAGTCTTGTATCTTCACGCTCCAACGGTCCGGACGAAGCATATAATCCGGCTATCCGGATACCCCCTAATCCAGGACTCCCTCATACCCATCACAAACTCATCTCCCTCGCATTACATTATTTGCCATTTGCCTCTCGTTTTCCTCTCCCACACTTCACCCCTACCATTTTATTCGCCCTCTCTTTCCCAATCTCCTCTCTCTTTCGCTTGCCTTTTTGTGTGCTTGTGTGTTGGATTTTTTGTCACGATGGCGCAAGATAATACCAAATTGTGTGACTTTTCCAATACCAATAATAATGATTTTCTTAGCACTCTGATTGCTCCTCTTAATGATGTTGAATCTTGTGAAATCAATCCTGCTTTGTTGAATCTTGTTATGAAAGATCAATTCTCCGGTCTTTCTAGTGAAGATGCCGCTACTCATCTAAACAACTTTGTTGATTTGTGTGATATGCAAAAGAACAAAGATACGGATAATGATATTGTTAAATTGAAGTTATTTCCGTTTTCACTTACAGATCGTGCTAAAACTTGGTTTTCGTCTTTGCCTAAGAATAGTATTGATTCATGGAATAAGTGCAAAGATGCTTTTATCTCTAAGTATTTTCCTCCCGCTAAGATCATCTCTCTTAGGAACAATATTATGAATTTTAAACAACTTGACCATGCATGTTACCCAATCTTGGGAAAGAATGAAATTAATGATTCACAATTGCCCTACTCATGGTTTGAACTTATGGATGATCATACAAAAAATTTATGCCGGATTGAATTTTGCTTCTAGAAATCTTTTAGATTCGGCCGCGGGAGGCACTTTTATGGAAACCACCTTAGGATAAGCTACTAAACTCCTTGATAACATTATGGCTAATTATTCTCAATGGCACATCGAAAGATCTACTAGTAAAAAAGTGCATGCTATAGAAGAAATTAATGTTTTGAGTGGAAAGATGGATGACCTTATGAAATTGTTTGCTACTAAGAGTGCTCCTATTGATCCCAATGATATGCCTTTGTCTACCTTTATTGAGAATAATAATGAATCTTTGGATGTGAATTTTGTTGGTAGGAATAATTTTGGTAACAATGCTTATAGAGGAAACTTTAATCCTAGACCGTTCCCTAGTAATTCCTCTAATAATTATGGTAATTCCTACAACAACTCTTACGGAAATTTTAATAATATGCCCTCTTATTTTGAGAATAGTGTCAAAGAATTTATGATCTCTCAAAAGAATTTTAATGCTTTGCTTGAAGAAAAATTGCTTAAAGTTGATGATTTGGCTAGGAATGTTGATAGGCTTTCGCTTGATGTTGATTCTTTGAAACTTCGATCTATTCCACCTAAGCATGATATCAATGAGTCTTTCAAAGCCATGAGAATTTCCATTGATGAGTGCAAAGAAAGAACCGCTAGGTTGCGCGCTAAGAAAGATTGCTTTGTAAAAGCGTGTTCTTCTAGTCTCCATGAAAATAATGATGAAGATCTAAAATTTATTGATGTATCCCCTATTAAATCCTTGTTTTGCAATACGAATCTTGATAATGATGGGACTGGAGATGAGTCAACTTTAGTTAAAAGGCGTCCCTATAATTCGGAGTTTTTAGATCTTGATGCTAAAATTGGTAAAAGTGGGATTGGAGAGGTCAAGACTTTAAATAGCATTGAACCCACTATCTTGGATTTCAAGGAATTTAATTATGATAATTGTTCTTTAATAGATTGTATTTCCTTGTTGCAATCTGTGTTGAATTCTCCGCATGCTTATAGTCAGAATAAAGCTTTTACCAAACATATTATTGATGCCTTGATGCAATCTTATGAGGAAAAACTTAATTTGGAAGTTTCTATACCTAGAAAACTTTATGATGAGTGGGAACCTACTATAAAGATTAAAATTAAAAATCACAAGTTCTATGCTTTGTGTGATTTGGGTGCTAGTGTTTCCACGATTCCGAAAACTTTATGTGATATTCTAGGTTTCCCTGATCTTAATGATTGCTCTTTAAATTTGCATCTTGCGGATTCCACCGTTAAGAAACCTATGGGAAGGATCAATGATGTTCTTATTGTTGCAAATAGAAATTATGTGCCCATAGATTTTATCATTCTTGATATAGATTGCAATCTTCATGTCCTATTATTCTTGGTAGACCTTTCCTTAGAACGCTTGGTGCAATAATTGATATGAAGGAAGGGAATATTAGATTCCAATTTCCATTAAGGAAAGGCATGGAACACTTCCCAAGAAAGAAAGTTAAATTACCCTATGAATCTATCATGCGAGCTACTTATGAATGGAATGCCAAAGGTGGCACTACTTAGATCTATCCTCGCTTTTATGCCTAGCTAGGGGCGTTAAACAATAGCGCTAGTTGGGAGGCAACCCAATTTTATTTTTGTTTCTTGCCTTTTGCTTCTGTTTAGTAATAAATATTTCATCTAGCTTCTTTTTAGATGTGTTTTCATGTTTTAATTAGTGTTTGTGCCAAGTAGAACCTATAGGATAACCTACGGTGATAGTTAATTTGATTCTGCTGAAAAACAGAAGCTTTGCACGCACGAAAATAATTTTAGTAATTCACAAAAACGTACTTTTTCGTTGATTCCTTTTGCTGTAGATCAATAGACAAATTTACCAAGACTTCCTATTTTGTTAAGATTTTTAGAGTTCCAAAAGTATTCGAAGGTTACAGATTGCTTCAGACTGTTCTGTTTTTGACAGATTCTGTTTTTCGTGTGTTCTTTGCTTATTTTGATGCATCTATGCCTAGTATCAAGGGGTATGAACCATAAAGAACTTGGAATACATTAGGTTTAACACCAATATAAATAAATAATGAGTTCATTACAGTACCTTACGTGGTGGTTTTCCTTTCTTGCACTAACAAAGCTTATGAGATTTCCTGTTGAGTTTTGTGTTGTGAAGTTTTCAAGTTTTGGATAAAGATTTGATGGACTATGGAATAAGGAATGGCAAGAGACTAAGCTTGGGGATGCCCATGGCACCCCAAGATATTCAAGGATAACCAAAAGCCTAAGCTTGGGGATGCCCCGGAAGGCATCCCCTCTTTCGTCTTTGTCTATCGGTAACTTTACTTGGAGCTATATTTTTATTCGCCACATGATATGTGTTTTCCTTGGAGAGTCATGTATGATATGAGTCTTTGCTTTTTATATTTCCACAATCATCCTTGCTGTACACACCTTTTGGGAGAAACCCACATGATTTAGAATTTATTAGAATACTCTATGTGCTTCACTTATATCTTTTGAGCTAGATAGTTTTGCTCTATGTGCTTCACTTATATTTTCTAGAGCGCGGTGGTGGCTTAATTTTGAAGAAATTGTTGATCTCTCATGCTTCACTTATATTATTTTGAGAGTCTTTTAGAACAGAATGGTATTTGCTATGGTTATAAATTTGCTCCTAGAATGATGAGCATCCAAGTTGGGTATAATAAAAACTATCATAGAAAGTGCATTAAACACTAGGATAAATTTGATGCTTGATAATTGTTTTGAGATATAAGGTGGTAATATTAGAGTCATGCTAGTTGGGTAATTATGAAATTGAGAAATACTTGTGTTGAAGTTGGCAAGTCTCGTAGCATGCACGTATGGTAAAAGTTGTGTGACAAATTTGTTGCATGGGGTGCTCTTTTAATTGTCTTCCTTATGAGTGGAGGTCGGGATCGCGCGATGGTTAACTCCTACCAACACTTCCCCTAGGAGCATGCGTAGTAGTACTTTGCTTCGAGGGAAAGTAGACTTTTGCAATAAGTATATGAGTTCTTTATGACTAATGTGAGTCCATGGACATACGAACACTCACCCTTCCACTTTGGTAGCCTCTATTATGCCGCGCAACTTTCGCCGGTATCATGCACCAATTATTTACCTTCCTCAAAACAGCCACCATACCTACCTATTATGGCATTTCCATAGCCATTCCGGGATATATTGCCATGCAACTTTCCACCGTTCTGTTTATTATGACACGCTCCATCATTGTCATATTGCTCTTTGCATGATCATGTAGTTGACATCGTATTTGTGGAAAGGCCACCTTCATAATTTTTCATACATGTCACTCCTGATTCATTGCATATCCCGGTACACCGCCGGAGGCATTCACATAGAGCATATTTTGTTCTAAGTACTGAGTTGTAATTCTTGAGTTGTAAATCAATAAAAGTGTGATGATCTTCATTATTAGATCATTGTCCCAAGTGAGGAAAGGATGATGAAGACTATGATTCCCCCACAAGTCGGGATGAGACTTCGGACTTTATAAAAAAAGAGGCCAAAGAGCCCACCAAATAAAAAAGAGGCCAAAGAGCCCACCAAATAAAAAAAATGAGAGAAAAGAGAGAAGGGACAATGCTACTATCTCTTTTCCACACTTGTGCTTCAAAATAGCACCATGATCTTCATGATAGAGAGTCTCCTATGTTGTCACTTTCATATACTAGTGGGAATTTTTCATTATAGAACTTGGCTTGTATATTCCAATGATGGGCTTCCTCAAAATACCCTAGGTCCTCGTGAGCAAGCAAGTTGGATGCACACCCACTTAGGTTCTTTTGTTGAGCTTTCATATATTGATAGCTCTAGTGCATCCGTTGCATGGCAATCCCTACCCACTCACATTGATATCTATTAATGGGAATCTCCATAGCGCGTTGATACACCTAGTTGATGTGAGACTATATTCTCCCTTTTTGTCTTCACAACCACCATATACCACGTATAGTGCTATGTACATGGCTTGCGCTCATGTATTCCGTAAGAGTTGAAAAAGCTGAAGCGCGTTAAAAAGTATGAACCAATTGCTTGGCTGAAACCGGGGTTGTGCATGATGGGACTATTTTGTGTAATGAAAATGAAGCATGGCCAAACTATATGTGACGCCCCCGATTCAATCGTACACTAATCATACACGCAAATTGTTAGGGATCGTAGTAATTTCAAAAAAATTCCGACGCACACGCAAGATCATGGTGATGCATAGCAACGGGAGGGGAGAGTGTTGTCCACGTACCCTCGTAGACCGTAAGCAGAAGCGTTATGACAACGCGGTTGATGTAGTCGTACGTCTTCACGATCCGACCGATTCAAGTACCGAATGTACGGCACCTCCGAGTTCAGCACACGTTCAGCTCGATGACGATCCCCGGACTCCGATCCAGCAGGGTGTCGGGGATGAGTTCTGTCAGCACGACGGCATGGTGACGATGATGATGTTCTACCGACGCAGGGCTTCGCCTAAGCACCGCAATGATATGACAGAGGTGGAATATGGTGGAGGGCGGCACCGCACACGGCTAAGGAACGATCACGAAGATCAACTTGTGTGTCTTGGGGTGCCCCCTGCCCCCGTATATAAAGGAGCAAGGGGGGAGGCTGGCCGGCCCTAGGGGGCACGCCAAGGAGGGGGGAGTCCTCCTCCTAGTGGGAGTAGGACTCCCCTTTCCTAGTCCCACTAGGAAGGAGGAAGGGGGAAGGAAAGAGAGGGAGAGGGAGAGGGAAAGAGGGGTCGCGCCCCCCTCCCCTAGTCCAATTCGGACTCCCCATGGGGGGGCGCGCCACCTCCTGGGCTGCTGCCCTCTCTCTCCCCTCAGGCCCACTAAGGCCCAATACTTCCGCGGGGGGTTCCGGTAACCCCTCCGGCACTCCGGTTTTCTCCGAAATCACCCGGAACACTTCCGGTGTCCGAATATAGTCGTCCAATATATCAACCTTTATGTCTCGACCATTTCGAGACTCCTCGTCATGTCCGTGATCACATCCGGGACTCCGAACAACCTTCGGTACATCAAAGCTTATAAACTCATAATAAAATTGTCATCATAACGTTAAGCGTGCGGACCCTACGGGTTCGAGAACTATGTAGACATGACCTAGAACTGTTCTCGGTCAATAACCAATAGCAAAACCTGGATTCTCATATTGGCTCCTACATATTCTACGAAGATCTTTATCGGTCAAACCGCATAACAACATACGTTGTTCCCTTTGTCATTGGTATGTTACTTGCCCGAGATTCGATCGTCGGTATCCAATACCTAGTTCAATCTCGTTACCAGCAAGTCTCTTTACTCGTTATGTAATGCATCATTCCATAACTAACTCATTAGCTACATTGCTTGCAAGGCTTATAGTGATGTGCATTACCGAGAGGGCCCAGAGATACCTCTCCGACAATCGGAGTGACAAATCCTAATCTCGAAATACGCCAACTCAACATGTACCTTCGGAGACACCTGTAGAGCTCCTTTATAATCACCCAGTTACGTTGTGACGTTTGGTAGCACACAAAGTGTTCCTCTGGTAAACGGGAGTTGCATAATCTCATAGTCATAGGAACATGTATAAGTCATGAAGAAAGCAATAGCAACATACTAAACGATCAAGTGCTAAGGCTAACGGAATGGGTCAAGTCAATCACATCATTCTCCTAATGATGTGATCCCGTTAATCAAATGACAACTATTTTGTCCATGGCTAGGAAACTTAACCATCTTTGATTCACGAGCTAGTCAAGTAGAGGCATACTAGTGACACTATGTTTGTCTATGTATTCACACATGTATTATGTTTCCGGTTAATACAATTCTAGCATGAATAATAAACATTTATCATGAAATGAGGAAATAAATAATAACTTTATTATTGCCTCTAGGGCATATTTCCTTCAGTCTCCCACTTGTACTAGAGTCAATAATCTAGTTCACATCGCCATGTGATTTAACACAAATATTCATATCTGTATATGATTAACACCTATAGTTCACATTCTCATGTGACCAAGACCCAAAGGGTTTACTAGAGTCAATAATCTAGTTCACATCGCTATGTGATTAACACCCAAAGAGTACTAAGGTGTGATCATGTTTTGCTCGTGATAGAAGCTTAGTCAACGGGTCTGTCATATTCAGAGCCGTATGTATTTTGCAAATATTCTATGTCTACAATGCTCTGCACGGAGCTACTCTAGCTAATTGCTCCCACTTTCAATATGTATCCAGATTGAGACTTAGACTCATCTAGATCGGTGTAAAAAGCTTGCATCGATGTAACTTTTACGACGATCTCTTCTATCACCTCCATAATCGAGAAACATCTCCTTAGTCCTCACTAAGGATATTCTTGACCGTTGTCCAGTGATCTACTCTTAGATCAAAATTGTATTCCTTTGCAAAACTCAGAGCAAGGTATACAATAGGTCTGGTACACAGCATAGCATACTTTATAGAACCTATGACTGAGGCATAGAGAATGACTTTTCATTCTCTTTCTATTTTCTGGCATAGTCAGGTTCTGAGTCTTACTCAACTTAACACCTTTGCAACACAAGCAAGAACTTCTTTCTTTCACTGTTCTATTTTGAACTACTTCAAAATCTTGACAAGGTATGTACTTATTGAAAAAACTTTTCAAGCGTCTTGATCTATCTCTATAGATCTTGATGCTCAATATGTAAGTAGCTTTACTGAGGTCTTTCTTTTTAAATAACTCCTTTCAAATACTCCTTTATGCTTTACAGAAAAAAATTCTACATCATTTCTGATCAACAATATGTTACTCACATATATTTATCAGAAAGGCGGTAGTGCTCCCACTCACTTTATTGTAAATACATGCTTCATCGCAAGTCTGTATAAAACTATATGCTTTGATCAACTTATCAAAGCGTATATTCCAACTCTGAGATGCTTGCACCAGTCCATAGATGGATCGCTAGAGCTTACACCTTTAGGATTGACAAAACCTTCTGGTTGCATCATATACAACTCTTCTTTAAGAAAACCATTAAGGAATTCAGTTTTGACATCCATTTGCCAGATTTCATAAAATGTGCCAATTGCTAACATGATTCGGATAGACTTTAAGCATCGATACGAGTGAGGAAAAACTCATCGTAGTCAACATCTTGAACTTTGTCAAAAACCTTTTTCGACAAATCTAGCTTTGTAGATAGTAACACTACTATCAACGTCCGTCTTTCTCTTGAAGATCCATTTATTTTCTATGGCTTGCCGATCAACGGGCAAGTCAATCAAAGTCCACACTTTGTTCTCATATATGGATCCCATCTCAGATTTCATGGCTTCAAACCATTTCGCGGAATCTGGGCTCATCATCGCTTCCTCATAGTTCGTAGGTTTATCATGGTCTAGTAACATGACTTCCAGAATAGAATTTACCGTACCACACTGGCGCGGATCATACTCTGGAATACCTACGAGGTTCTGTAGTAACTTGATTTGAAGTTTCATGATCATCATCATTAGCTTCCTCGCTAATCGGTGTAGCAATCACTGGAACTGATTTCTGTGATGAACGACTTTCCAATTTGGGAGAAGGTACAAATTACCTTATCAAGCTCTACTTTCCTCCCACTCACTTCTTTCGAGAGAAACTTCTTCTCTAGAAAGGATCCATTCTTAGCAACGAATGTTTTTTCCTTCGGATCTGTGATAGAAGGTGTACCCAACAGTTTCCTTTGGGTATTCTATGAAGACGCACTTCTCCGATTTAGGTTCGAGCTCATCAAGTTGAAACTTTTTCACATAAGCATCACAGCCCCAAACTTTTAAGAAACGACAACTTTGGTTTCTTGCCAAACCACAGTTCATAAGGCGTCGTCTCAACGGATTTTGATGGTGCCCTATTTAAAGTGAATGCAGCTGTCTTTAATGCATAACCCCAAAACGATAGTGGTAAATTGGTAAGAGACATCATAGGTTGCACTATATCCAATAAAGTACTGTTATGACGTTCGGACACACCATTAAGTTGTGGTGTTCCAGGTGGCATGAGTTTGTGAAACTATTCCACATTCTTTTAATTGAAGACCAAACTCGTAACTCAAATATTTTTCTCCGCGATCAAATTGCAGAAACTTTATTTTCTTCTTACGATGATTCTTCACTTCACTCTGAAATTCTTTGAACTTTTCAAATGTTTCAGACTTGTGCTTCATTAAGTAGATATACCTATATCTTCTCAAATCATCTGTGAAGGTCAGAAAATAATGATACACGCCGCGAGCCTTAACACTCATCGGATTGCATACATCGGTATGTATTATTTCCAATAAGTCAGTAGCTTGTTCCATTGTTCCGGGGAACAGAGTTTTAGTCATCTTGCCCATGAGGCACGGTTCGCAAGTACCAAGTGATTCATAATCAAGTGATTCCAAAAGTCCATCAGTATGGAGTTTCTTCATGCGCTTTACACCGATATGACCTAAACGGCAGTGCCACAAATAAGTTGCACTATCATTATTAACTTTGCATCTTTTGGCATCAATATTATGAATATGTGTATCACTACGATCGAGATCCAATAAACTATTTTCATTGGGTGTATGACCATTTGAAGGTTTTATTCATGTAAACAGAACAACAATTATTCTCTGACTTTAAATGAATAACCGTATTGCAACAAACATGATCAAATCATATTCATGCAAACGCCAAATAACATTTATTTAGGTTTAACACTAATCCCGAAAGTATAGGGAGTGTGTGATGATGATCATATCAATCTTGGAACTACTTCCAACACTCATCGTCACTTCCCCTTCAACTAGTCTCTGTTTATTCTGTAACTCCTGTTTCGAGTTACTAATCTTAGCAACCGAACAAGTATCAAATACTCAGGGGCTACTATAAACACTAGTAAGGCACACATCAATAACCTGTATATCAAATATACCCTTGTTCTCTTTGCCATCCTTCTTATCCACCAAATATTCAGGGCATTTCCGCTTCCAGTGATCATTCCCTTTGTAGTGTAAGCACTCAGTTTCAGGCTTTGGTCCAGCTTTGGTCTTCTTCACGGGAGTGACAACTTGATTGTCATTCTACTTGAAGTTCCCTTTCTTTCCCTTTGCCCTTTTCTTGAAACTAGTGATCTTGTCAACCATCAACACTTGATGCTCTTTCTTGATTTCTACCTTCGTCGATTTCAACATCACGAAGAGCTTGGGAATCGTTTTCATCATCCCTTGCATACTATAGTTCATCACAAAGTTCTACTAACTTGGTGATGGTGACTAGAGAATTCTGTCAATCACTATCTTATCTGGAAGATTAACTCCCACTTGATTCAAGCGATTGTAGTACCCAGACAATCTGAGCACATGCTCACTAGTTGAGCGATTCTCCTCCATCTTTTAGCTATAGAACTTGTTGGAGACTTCATATATCTCAACTCGGGTATTTGCTGGAAATATTAACTTCAACTCCTGGAACATCTCATATGGTCCATGACGTTCAAAACGTCTTTGAAGTCCCGATTCTAAGCCGTTAAGCATGGTGCACTAAACTATCAAGTAGTCATCATATTGAGCTAGCCAAACGTTCATAACGTCTGCATCTGCTCCTGCAATAGGTCTGTCACCTAGCGGTGCATTAAGGACATAATTCTTCTGTGCAGCAATGAGGATAAACCTCAGATCACGGATCCAATCCGCATCATTGCTACTAACATCTTTCAACACAATTTTCTCTAGGAACATATAAAAATAAACATATGAAAGCAACAACGCAAGCTATTGATCTACAACATAATTTGCAAAATACTACCAGGACTAAGTTCATGATAAATGTAAGTTCAATTAATCATATTACTTAAGAACTCCCTCTTAGACAGACATCTCTCTAGTCATCTAAGTGATCACATGATCCAAATCAACTAAACCATGTCCGATCATCACGTGAGATGGAGTAGTTTTCAATGGTGAACATCACTATGTTGATCATATCTACTATATGATTCATGCTCGACCTTTTGGTCTCCGTGTTCCGAGGCCATATCTGTATATGCTAGGCTCGTCAAGTTTAACCTGAATAGTCCGCGTGTGCAACTATTTTGCACCCGTTGTATTTGAACGTAGAGCCTATCACACCCGATCATCACGTGGTGTCTTAGCACGAAGAACTTTCGCAACGGTGCATACTCAGGGAGAACACCTCTTGATAATTTAGTGAGAGATCATCTTAAAATGCTACCGTCAATCAAAGCAAGATAAGATGCATAAAGGATAAACATCACATGCAATCAATATAAGTGATATGATATGGCCATCATCATCTGGTGCTTGTGGTCTCCATCTTCGAAGCACCATCATGATCACCATCGTCACCGGCGCGACACCTTGATCTCCATTGTAGCATCGTTGTCGTCTCACCAATCTTATGCTTCTACGACTATCGCTACCGCTTAGTGATAAAGTAAAGCATTACAGGGCGATTGCATTGCATACAATAAAGTGACAACCATATGGCTCCTGCCAGTTGCCGATAACTTCGGTTACAAAACATGATCATCTCATACAATAAAATATAGCATCACGTCTTGACCATATCACATCACAACATGCCCTGCAAAAACAAGTTAGACGTCCTCTACTTTGTTGTTGCTAATTTTACGTGGCTGCTACGGGCTGAGCAAGAACCGTTCTTACCTACGCATCAAAACCACAATGATAGTTCATCAAGTTAGTGCTATTTTAACCTTCGCAAGGACCGGGAGTAGCCACACTCGGTTCAACTAAAGTTGGAGAAACTGACACCCGCTAGTCACCTGTGTGCAAAGCACGGCGGTAAAACCAGTCTCGCGTAAGCGTATGCGTAATGTCGGTCTGGGCCGCTTCATCCAACAATACCGCCGAACCAAAGTATGACATGCTGGTAAGCAGTATGACTTGTATTGCCCACAACTCACTTGTGTTCTACTCGTGCATATAACATCTACGCACAAAACCTAGGCTCGGATACCACTGTTAGGGAACGTAGTAATTTCAAAAAAATTCCTACGCACACGCAAGATCATGGTGATGCATAGCAACAAGAGGGGAGAGTGTTGTCCACGTACCCTCGTAGACCGTAAGCGGAAGCATTATGACAACGCGGTTGATGTAGTCGGACGTCTTCACGATCCGACCGATCCAAGTACCGAACGTACGACACCTCCGAGTTCAGCACACGTTCAGCTCGATGACGATCCCCGGACTCCGATCCAGCAGGGTGTCGGGGATGAGTTCCGTCAGCACGACAGCGTGGTGACGATGATGATGTTCTACCGACGCAGGGCTTCGCCTAAGCACTGCAACGATATGACCGATGTGGAATATGGTGTAGGGGGGCACCGCACACGGCTAAGGAACGATCATGAAGATCAACTTGTGTGTCTTGGGGTGCCCCCCTGCCCCCGTATATAAAGGAGCAAGGGGGAGGCCGGCCGGCCCTAGGGGGCACGCCAAGGAGGGGGGAGTCCTCCTCCTAGTGGGAGTAGGACTCCCCTTTCCTAGTCCCACTAGGAAGGAGGAAGGGGGAAGGAAAGAGAGGGAGAGGGAGAGGGAAAGAGGGGCCGCGCCCCCCTCCCCTAGTCCCATTCGGACTCCCCATGGGGGGGCGCCACCTCCTGGGCTGCTGCCCTCTCTCTCCCCTTAGGCCCACTAAGGCCCAATACTTCCCTGGGGGGTTCCGGTAACCCCTCCGGCACTCCGGTTTTCTCCGAAATCACCCGGAACACTTCCGGTGTCCGAATATAGTCGTCCAATATATCAATCTTTATGTCTCGACCATTTCGAGACTCCTCGTCATGTCCGTGATCACATCCGGGACTCCGAACGACCTTTGGTACATCAAAGCTTATAAATTCATAATAGAACTATCATCGTAACGTTAAGCGTGCGGACCCTACGGGTTCGAGAACTATGTAGACATGACCTAGAACTGTTCTCGGTCAATAACCAATAGCGGAACCTGGATGCTCATATTGGCTCCTACATATTCTACGAAGATCTTTATCGGTCAAACCGCATAACAACATATGTTGTTCCCTTTGTCATCGGTATGTTACTTGCCCGAGATTCGATCGTCGGTATCCAATACCTAGTTCAATCTCGTTACCGGCAAGTCTATTTACTCATTATGTAATGCATCATTCCATAACTAACTCATTAGCTACATTGCTTGCAAGGCTTATAGTGATGTGCATTACCGAGAGGGCCCAGAGATACCTCTCCGACAATCGGAGTGACAAATCCTAATCTCGAAATACGCCAACTCAACATGTACCTTCGGAGACACCTGTAGAGCTCCTTTATAATCACCCAGTTATGTTGTGATGTTTGGTAGCACACAAAGTGTTCCTCCGGTAAACGGGAGTTGCATAATCTCATAGTCATAGGAACATGTGTAAGTCATGAAGAAAGCAATAGCAACATACTAAACGATCAAGTGCCAAGGCTAACGGAATGGGTCAAGTCAATCACATCATTCTCCTCCTAATGATGTGATCCCGTTAATCAAATGACAACTCTTTTGTCCATGGCTAGGAAACTTAACCATCTTTGATTCACGAGCTAGTCAAGTAGAGGCATACTAGTGGCACTATGTTTGTTTATGTATTCACACATGTATTATGTTTCCGGTTAATACAATTCTAGCATGAATAATAAACATTTATCATGAAATGAGGAAATAAATAATAACTTTATTATTGCCTCTAGGGCATATTTCCTTCAAAAATGTGTACGATCAAGATCAGGGACTCACGGGAAGACATCAGAACACAACTCTAGACACAAATCAAAATATTACAAGCTTTATATTACAAGCCAGGGGCCTCGAGGGCTCGAATACATGCTCGATACACAAGAGTCAGCGGAAGCAACAATATCTGAGTACAGACATAAGTTAAACAAGACTGCCTTAAGAAGGCTAACACAAAAGCAACACGATCGAAGAGGCAAGGCCTCCTGCCTGGGACCTCCTAACTACTCCTGGTCGTCGGAGATCTTCACGTAGTAGCATCCATCAGCGGTGGCATCTGGCTCCAAGGACCTACCATCTGGTTGCATCAACCGGAAAGAAGAAAGAAGGGGGAAAAGGGGTAGCAAAGCAACCATGAGTACTCATCCAAAGTACTCGCAAGCATCAGATCTATACTAACTATGCATTGGTATCAAATGGAAGGGTTGTATCTGTGGACTGAACTGCAGAATGCCAGAATAGAGGGGAAAGCCTAGCCTATCAAAGACTAGCATCTTCACGCAGCTCCGAGCATCTTACAGCATGTAGAAGAGTAAAGAATAGCAGTTTATATTTAACAAGCATGTTGTAACATTAATGCCCAGAGATCCTTCCTCGACTCCTTGCGAGAAAGCAATCCCGGAGCCACATATTCAAGTATCCATTTATAGTTGTATAAGATCAGGATATAAGTCTGAACGTTCGTTACCGTGGACACGGCTATTAATAGATAATCTTCCCTGCAGGGGTGCACCACGTTATCCAACACGCTCGATCACTCTGGCCGGACACACCTTTCTGGGGTCAATGCCCGGCCTCGGAAGATCGACACCTCGCAGCCCTACCTAGGCTCAGCAGAGAGGTCCCGCCAGTCTACATCCTAAGCACTCCGGGGTCTGGGCCCATCGCCCGTTGCACTCCGGATCGTTACGTGCGGGGCGATACATGCCACCTCCACTGGGGCGCTGACCAGGCCTTGCCGCAATGCTGAACTGGACATATGACAAAGCTTCGGCTGATACCACGACGTCGAGGCCCATATCTATTCTCGCGTGGTGGTTAGTGCGTAAAGGCCAAAAGCCAACTCGGAACAAATACCCAAACCATAGTGTATTATTAGCTTGCGGAGACGAGCAGAGACTCATGATCGAAAGTGACCCCGTCGCCCCGTCTCATGGACTTATGACAAGGGCTTAGAATGCCCGGCCGTGCCACATCATTATCTTGCGGGTGCTCTCCGGGCCCGCCCGACTTTCACCAAGGTCTCAAGTAAAGTCAAGGTAACTGTGTGTCCAGACATCAAGGGGAAAACCCGAGGAATCACCCCCGGTGGATTCCACTCAATGTAATCATCAAGGTGAACGTAAGAGGGATCACCCTCGAGGTTCACACTTGAGGTGTTGAACGACAGAGCCGTATCTGGAATGGTGAAAGAGGAAATCACCCTCGATGACCACGACCGAATAGCTACACTACAAAATTATCATCAGGAGTGCGTTATGAGGGATCACCCTCGGCACTCGATAGTAGCTCTGCAGAGTCGAGCAACTAAAGGGGCGTGATGTGATGTGAGGTGTCGGGCTCTGGTCGTCGATCACGTCGATCGAGGCGTCGATGATGAAGCAGGGGCAACAAGGATAAGTGGGGGTCACTGATGGATCACTAGCCAACCTATACTAAGCAGTTTAGGATAACCAGGTAGGTAACAATAAGCAGGTACAAAAGCAGGCTATGCATCAGAATAGGAGCAAACAATAACAGTAGCAAAATCTAATGCAAGCATGAGAGAATAGAATGGGCGATATCGGGATGATCAAAGGGGGGGGTGACGGTGTCCTGGACTAGGGGGTACTCAACGCGTCGTCTCCCGATCAGTTGGATTGGGCCGAGGACCCCCATGGCCGTATACTCATGGGCCAGTCCGGACAGTTGCCGCATACAAGGAAGATTCCACAAGACTTGGCGATCAAGACAAGGACTCCTCCCCCACCGGCGTATTCGGCTAGGACTCTTGTTATCCTAGGCCTCTGGTGCATTATATAAACCGGGGCCAGGCTAGTCGATAGACATATACAACAACAATCATACCATAGGCTAGCTTCTAGGATTTAGCCTCCTTGATCTCGTGGTAGATCTACTCTTGTAATACCCACATTATCAATATCAATCAAGCAGGACGTAGGGTTTTACCTCCATCAAGAGGGCCCGAACCTGGGTAAAACATCGTGTCCCTTGTCTCCTGTTACCATTGATCCTAAGACGCACTTCTTGGGACCCCCTGCCCGAGATCCGCCGGTTTTGACACCGACATTGGTGCTTTCATTGAGAGTTCCGCTGTGTGATCGGCGAAAGGATCAATGGCTCGACTGCAGGTCAACTGCGACGTCGGCTTCTTCGTCACCAGCTCGACTGGTCACCTTGGCTTGACCGAGGACTGCGCCCTACCTCCGATCGTCATGTTCGGATGAAGGCCTTCATCAACACCAACTCCGATCTCTATCAAGATCATGGAGGAGTCATCCATGGAGCTCGGGGGCTCAACGTCAACATTGCCCTCAGGCGACCATGCTGTTTTTCTGGACAGCAAACTTGTACCCGCCGCCACCACCTCCTCGAGTGTCGCTTAAACGATTACTTCGGTGGAATTATGCGGAATTAAGTCTACAACAACCCTGCAAAAATTTCGTCGAGTTCCGATGGAGGAATCTCCGGCAATCTCCGATATACCGGAGCCCTGTTGAATCTGGACGAGAATCCGGACGAGTTTAGGGCGTGGTATCCAGCATCTAGCTCGGATGTCCTTTGGAGGATCCAACCGTTGATTTGCTGCGGAATTCCCATATCTACCACCTGCCAAAAATTCAGCTCGATCCGACCGTCCAAACTCCGGGAAACTTCCGATTAGTGCATCACTTTTTGGATCTGTTTTCTGCGCGAGAACGAATCCGACCCGAATTCATCTTCTTTATGAACGGGATCTCGGACATCCTTTTTGAAGGAAGTTTTCGTATGGGGTGTTGTGTTTTATTCTCAAACACATCCCAGTAGTATTAAAAGTATTCTTGCAATACGAACTTCACCGTCGCGCCGGTGTCAAACCAGCCCGACAACATCACTCCACGGCGGCCGACCTGCGTTAGACACGTCGTCGCTTTGTTGAGCCGAGCTCAATTTCTTCGGATCATCATCTCGGCCAGCCGAACAATAGTTCGGCATCGCGAAGGATAAATCGTCACCAACATCGCCGCCCCACGGATTACACGGAGCGGGCACACCTGCATCGCCACACGGTCACTTCATCAAGCCGGCATCGACCACGTCACGACCTGCATCGCTGGACCGGGGGCTTCATCATCTCTTCATCAACCTACTCCGGAGACTTCGGCGTCGCTGGCCGACCAGCTCCGTCACGTTAGCTGGACCGAGGGCTTTGCCTCGGCGAGCCAACCTTTGCCAGCATCGCCATGCCGTTGCTTTATCGCCCATCAGGCGATAGGTGTGCGGATCGAGTCCCAATTTTGGGAATCACCTTTCTTCGGATTGCTACAACAAATAAGCCAGGTGCTATTAATCCTAGTATTTTTTGCTTGTTAGGGTTCATTTTTCCCAATGAATTATTACTCTGGTTTGTCCGTCATATGTACGCAGGTCTATCAAATGGTGGCCGCATTAACGACGGTCGCATGGTGGTTCGGTCAGTTTTCGTACATAGTCCGGTGAACGCCGCATCTGGAACTCGAACTAACCTGTGAATTCA
Source organism: Triticum aestivum (assembly GCF_018294505.1). Lineage (NCBI taxonomy): Eukaryota > Viridiplantae > Streptophyta > Magnoliopsida > Poales > Poaceae > Triticum > Triticum aestivum. The sequence continues at coordinate 380,586,900 of NC_057813.1, forward strand.
GGCCTTGCCATGCCTTTACCGCATCACGCCGCCGCCCGGCATCGACATTGACTTCGGCGCCAGGCCATATTTCTTTTATTACTCACTTTGCATAAATTATTTGTTATGCAACGAATTTTTTATTATTATTATTACTATTATCTCCGGTTTGCACTATTTTTTGTGCACAGGAAAATGAATCAGCCGGACTATATCCTTTGGCGTCACCTCGGCTGGACGGGGGGCTTCGTCAACACTTCATTACCCCATGCCGGGAACTTCGGCATCATCATGCCGTCCTGCATTGACCGTGCTATGTCACCACTTCGGAGTGCCGAGCTCTTTGCTCCGCCACCTCGGGATCGGCTCGGGGACGGAACCTTGTCCCGCATCAAGCTCGGACCGCATCATCAATACCAAACACATTAACCAGCTAAGTTGTCTTTATGCTCAAAGTTTTAAATTTTTAACTTGTGTTCGGCTCGGCCAAGCATTATACTTTTTTGGAAAAAAGTTGCTTGTAAAAATTTCCTTGTCCAAACTTTGTTTGTGACGCTCATATTCAAATACCCCGTTTACTTGGGGCCTTCCTTCATGAAGCTTTTTCCTCTTGCATATGGTTATACTTGTACGGCTTCGTTCCTTGTTCGTGTATTACGCCACAATATGCACCATATTGACTTAAGCGATTTGCAAGCTGGGTTGCCTGGCTCCTGTGCTTACCCCTACGTTCCCGATTGTTCGGCTAGGGAGTAAAGGGAGCACCTCTGCGATTGTCACGATCGGGTCAACCGAGCCGGACCTCAGACTGGGTGAAGCCGAAAGCTAGCGCTCTTATTGTTTTCAATCATGGTCGGCACACAACGGAACTCATGAGTACAAAAAATCTATTGCACAAGTCTCATAATAACAATGAGCACCGAAGAAAGGTATCGGTGGGGGTACTATTTTCTTCGAAGATGCTTCTTACTCTTCGCAGTAATATAGCATAAGTTCCCTGAGCGCGCTTTGTCTGTTACAGCCTTATGGCCTGATTGCCTGGTTATTGGAAACACCGTCGATATTCTCGACAGATGGAGTACATAACACTTTTCGGTCCTTGACCGAAGAGGGAGAAGCCGACGGTCGGTTAAGACGCGTTTAAAGTTCGGTTGAACATAGATATGATATAAGTACTTCGGTACATGCAATCATTCTTTTACCCAAGTCACTTGGGGGCTCTTAAATTTATATGAGCCGTTTTATGATAAGTGTTTTTCTTCTTAGTCGTTGCAAAGTTTTTATTATTATTTATCACTCCTTTTTTCGACACAAGTGTGCGGTCACTAGCCGGGGAGCCTAATTTCTCTCTCAAAGCCGCTAGAGTTTAGTTTGCTAAACTGGCCTAGTAAGAAGTACTCCGCCTTCGGGATAGGAGGTTGAAGCCGTAGGCTGACCCGCTTGAAGTTTTGAGATAGGATGTGTCATGTTAAAGCACGGCAGAAGCACCTTTTTTTCTAAAGTCCAATTTTCGGATTGGCACCGAACACTTGATCTAGTTCGGACATTAACCTTTTGAATAAGTTTTTTGGCTTTTCGAGCCCATGGCACTTTTAAACTATTTGTGTGTTTTCAGCACAAGTCTCGCAGTGCAACGCCGGACACCTTTAGAGATTCGGCAAAAACATTCTCGGATATTGCTATATATGCATCGGTTTCGAATTGTGTCTTCGGTCAATAGTTGGGTTGCCCGGCTCCTGCGCTTGCCTCCTATGTTCCGCTTTGTTCGGCTAGGTGTGCAAAGGGAGAACCACTGCGATTGTGCTTCCAGCTCACATGGTTAAGCACCTCAGTGGAGAAAGCCGAAAACTGACTGTCACAATAAGCGTAAACTGGTCGGCGATCCGATGACGGCGTTAAACGACGGGCCATTCATAACAATGGCCGAAGTGTTTACGGCTTGACCTCGACTGTCGCCGAACACTACCGGGGGCTATTAACTGGCCTCCCAAACTAAATCCTCGATATTTTGCTCTTACATTGGAGCTGAGGTTTCATGATCATGCTTAGCATGACAACCCAAAGAAAGGAACCGATAGCGGGACTATTTTCTTTGGAAGACATTTCTTCTGTTAAACAGTAATATAACATGTCTCTCCGCGTACCTTTGTTTATAAAACCGTATGGCCAGATTGCCTTGTTTGTTGTAAATCTTTGCCCTCATAAAGGCTTTATAAAGTAGGACAAACACTCCTCGGCTATTGGCCGAGGAGGTGGAAGCCGATGGTCGGTCAACAAAGTTTTGTACAATGCGGATCCGAGCATTAATGACGTAAAGTACTTGGATACATAGAGTCATTACACATAATTTGTGATTTTACTATGGATATCGATCCTTAATTCGGCCTCCCGTGCCCGCATTAAGGCTCGGGGGCTACTGGGCTTCGGGCTTATTATTTACAAATATTAAAGGGGCACATCGATCCCCTGATCTGGTGTTGCCACCCGACCAGTGTCTCGGGGGCTACTGCATTGCCTGTTCTATGCAGAAAATTTTAAGTGCAATACAGTTTCCGAGGAGATTTTGATCCTCAGGTTGGTCGGCCGCACCCAACCTGAGTCTCGAGGACTGAGCACGCCGCTTTTTGTGTCCCGAAGTATTCTGCCGAGCTAGGACTTGATCCTCAGACCGATTTTGCAAATCAACATGAGTCTCAGCGGCTACGGGGATCAGCGGTCTTATGTCATCCTTCATGTGCATCTCGGGTTTTAGACCAATACCCACCTTGAGGGCTATTGGCACCAATCAAAAATATTGACAAAAATCGGCCCACATTCGGGGTGGTGCACCACCTCAGAAGCAGTCCGGCATAAAGCTCGGGCGCTAGTGGCTGGCTCCATAGAGGGCACTTCCGGCATTAAGCTCGGCTAAACTCCTTCAAACTTCTTTGAACCAAGGTGATTTACGACACCTCGGATACAGTCCGGCGTTGGAGCTCGGATACATAGTCCGGTGTTGGAGCTCGGATACAGTCCGGCGTTGGAGCTCGGATACATAGTCCGGCGTTAGAGCTGGGAAGCAGTCCGGCATTGGTGCTCGGCTGCAAAAGATACCTCGAATGCAGTCCGGCGTTGGAGCTCGGACGCAAGAGGACGTTGCCGCCCGGGAACAACTTCAAACCCGAGGTGTGGCATAAAAATAACAAGGCATTGATAAAGGCCGGAAACTTAAAGGGGCTCCTCGGATACCCGACGTGTAAACTCGTCGAATGCATTTCGGCGATCCTCAAGATCGAAGATGAGAAGATTTGTTGAACCAGTTTTCAAGACCGGCAACTGAAGATGAAGAACAGTTCGGAAGAATCGAGGAGCGTCCCTAACTTGAAGACCGGTTCAGGGGGCTACTGACGGTGTCCTGGACTAGGGGGTACTCAACGCGTCATCTCCCGATCAGTTGGATTGGGCCGAGGACCCCCATGGCCGTATACTCATGGGCCAGTCCGGACAGTTGCCGCATACAAAGAAGATTCCACAAGACTTGGCGATCAAGACAAGGACTCCGCCCCCGCCGGCGTATTCGGCTAGGACTCTTGTTATCCTAGGCCTCTGGTGCATTATATAAACCGGGGCCAGGCTAGTCGATAGACATATACAACAACAATCATACCATAGGCTAGCTTCTAGGATTTAGCCTCCTTGATCTCGTGGTAGATCTACTCTTGTAATACCCACATTATCAATATCAATCAAGCAGGACGTAGGGTTTTACCTCCATCAAGAGGGCCCGAACCTGGGTAAAACATCGTGTCCCTTGTCTCATGTTACCATTGATCCTAAGACGCACTGTTCGGGACCCCCTACCCGAGATCTGCCGGTTTTGACACCGACAGGGGGGCTTGCCTGGTTGCTCAGACAAGAAGAAGGGGTCGTCGTCGACGTAGTCGATCACGGCGGCAGCAGCGGCAGTCTCGGGGTCTATCGGAGAGAAGAGGGGGGAGAAACAGTAAATACATAGCAAGCAAGAGCATAACAGGACAACAGGCAGAGCTAGACGTGTTCTAACGCGGTACTACACGATACCGGCGAAGGGGGATAACATCCGGGAATATTTTCCCGAAGTTTGTTTTTCTGGACAGATGAAACGGAGGGGGAAAGTTGCATGTTCGCTATGTTAGGGATGTGTGGCAGGCGATCAGACAGCGTATTCGAATTCGTCTCGTCGTTCTCAGCAACTTTCATGTAGAAAAGTTTTTCATCCGAGTTACGGTTTATTTTATATGCTTTTTCAAAGATTTAACAATATTCTAAAATTACTATTAATTCGAAAACAAAGACTAAAATGCTACGGGTACCCAGCTCTACGTACACAGAAGTGTACCAGAGGCTGACTGGTGGGCCTGGGGGTCCCAGTTGACCTGTCAACGTTTGACTGGTCAACAGGGGGTGGGGTCCCCCTATCATAGACTCATTAGGCTAGTCTAAAAGTTTAGTTAACTAAACTAGATGATTAAGCTAATTAATTCTAATTAAACCAATTTAATTAAGTTAATTATTTTTATTAAATTATTTTTCTTTCTCTTTTTTTAATACAAAACAGGGGAGAGGGCCCCAGCTGCCAGTGGCACAAAAGCCACTGGAGCGGGCTTAACCGGCGCGGGCGAGGGGTGCCTGTCAGGGCAGACCCGGGCGACGGCCACGGCCGTTCTGGATGCGGGGGCGCCGGCGCGGTGCGCCACGGCCGGCGGCCTCGGCCGGCCAGAGCAGGTGCAACAGGGAGGAGGGGACTAGGCGGCGCCGGCAGCGATCGATGGTAGGGCCAGCGAGCGGTAGCCGGCGTGGACATGTGCCGAGCTGGGCGCGACAGTGCGCGGGGAGCAGGAGGTAGCGGCAAGGAGCGGCTGGGGGAGGTCCGGCGAGCAGGGGCCGACGATGGCGGTCAACGCGGGCGTCAGGGTTGAGGGGTGAGCATGATGGGGTGGACGGCAACGAGCTCCGCGAGTCGTGGCCACGGCGGCGAGTACCATCGCGGCAACGAGCTCGGGCATGACGAGGGGAAGCTACGGGTGCGGGATCAAGCTAGCGAGCGAGGGGGAATGACCGCTGGCTCACCGTGGTCCTGCAGGTGTGCACGAGTGGGCTCGGGGAGGGCTAGTGGTGGCCGGCGTTGGAGAAGATCGACGGCGAGGTTCCGGTGGCCGTGACCGTTGACGAAGACGATGAGGTTGATGCGCTACTCCCCGAGACGAAGCAGAGCGCCCACTCGACGGAGGCGAGCGAGGCGAAGCTCGTGAACAGGAGCCACGGGCGAGGAAACGCTGGTTGCCGCGGGATCTCAGAGTGCACGGCGACAACAGTGTTCTTGGAGGAGAGAGCGCACGAGGGCGAGGGGAACAAGCGACGGGGAAATATCTCGGGTGCTGACGAGGCCGAGAGGAGGCAAGTGGGCGAGTGGGTGGAGCAGGGAGGGAGGAGCCTGAGGGGGCGGGGGGGTCCTTATCCTGCCCCGTCGATGCCGGTGAGGGGGTTCAGCGACGACCGCGCCCCTCGGTCGGTCGTATAGGGAGGCGACCGGGGAGGGTAAAAAGGTTTGGGCCGGCCAGGGGGGTTTAAGGCCCATAGGGAAACATGGGGGGGGGGCTCTCTGCTCTTTTAGTATAGTTTTTTTCTTTTTCAATTTAGTGCATCTGTTTTCCTTTATTTTTGGGCACTAAACCACTTTATAAAAGTTTGTTCACCACCAATATTAACAAACGATTATTTGCAACAACTCGAACATTTTAGTTCTCATGTTTGGCAAGTTTTGAATTTTGACTTTAAATTTTGAGTTCGAATAAGAACAGTGATTTGGATCAAGTGAGGATTAGCAACAGTAATGTGATGACGTGGCACCATTAGCAGGGGTTTACTGTAGCTTAAGTATCTGGGAGTCACACTATATGATTTTGTAGGGATAAGCTTTCTTTGGCTATGCTATTTTGATAAGACATGATTACTTGTTAGTATGCTTCAAGTATTACTATTTTTATGTTTTATAAGCTTTTATCTTGAATCATTTGGATCTGAACAATCATGCCACAATAAATAAAATTACATTGAGAATTATGCTAGGTAGCATTCCACATCAAAAATTCTGTTTTTATCATTTACCTACTCGAGGACGAGCAGGAATTAGGCTTGGGGATGCTTGATACGTCTCCAACGTATCTATAATTTTTTATTGTTCCATGCTTTTATATTACTTGTTTTGGATGTTTATGGGCTTTACTCTACACTCTTATATAGTTTTTGGGACTAACCTACTAACCGGAGGCCCAACCCAAATTGTTGTTTTTTTTGCCTATTTCAGTGTTTCGAAGGAAAGGAATATCAAACAGAGTCCAAATGGAATGAAACCTTCGGGAGCGATCTTTTTGGAACAAACGTGATCCAGGGGACTTGGAGTGGACGTCAAGCAATAGAAGAGGCGGCCACGAGGGTGCCTGGCGCGCCCCCCACCCTCGTGGGCCCCTCGAGCGTCCACCGACCTACTTCTTTCTCCTGTATATATCCACGGACCCCGAAAACATCCAGGAGCACCACGAAAAACTATTTCCACCACCGTAACCTTCTGTATCCGCAAGATCCCATCTTGGATCCTTCGCATGCGCTCCGCCGGAGGAGGAATCAACCACGGAGGGCCTCTACATCACTACTAGGAAAAGGGCTATAGATGGAAATGACACTAATGGCGCACCAGACATGTGGTGCGCCATTAGTATATACTAATGGCGCACCACCTTCTGATGCGCCATTAGTGTTGAAACTACTAATGGCGCACCCTGCCCACGGTGCGCCATTAGTACCAAATTTTTTTTTGAACTAGTGCGCCTGTCCAAACATACTAATGGCGCATCCACTGGTGGTGCGCCATTACTAGTTGTAACTAGTAATGGCGCACCAGCCAGAAGGTGCGCCACTAATGTTATTTTTTTTATTATTGTTTTTATTCCTTTTTTTGCAAAAGTACTAATGGCGCACCACCAGGGGGTGCGCCATTAGTAACCTGGATTACTAATGGCGCATTTGTTGCTGGTGCGCCATTAGTAAGTGGGCAGCAACAAGATATTTTGGACAGCCTCTCCTCCCACACTCACTTTCTCCCCACTTCATTCTCTCCACCCCCTCCTCCTTGTCTCGGGTGCCTCCTCTTTTTCACCTCATTTCCACCATAGATTCATTCAAATTAAGTGGTTAAGTTACCTTGTTTTGCTAGGTAAGTAAGGGGGGAAGCTATATTTATGTTGTTCTCCCTACAACAATGTGCACATGCACTTTTTATGGCCTAGCTAGATCTATGTATGTTCGTGGTGTTGCATATGTTTGTGGTGTTGCATATGTGTTTGTGTTTGGAGGTGTACCGGTATTTGAAATGCGATAGTTGCCAATATTTTGCCGGAATGTTGATTCATTTCCGTTTCGGCGAGAATTTTGGCATTAAGCATTCTTTTTGGTCCTATTTTTAGGGAAAGTCATGCCAAATTTTTTCTTGGTTCTAAAATATCGTTTTGCTCTACCCCGCAGGTGACCATGGTCCGCACGATGACCGAAGGCATCGTGAATAGGTTTTTGAGGTCTGCGAAGGTCGAGATGCTTCAAAAGAACGAGACGGAGATAAGATGTCCGTGTCGAACATGCAAGCTAAATAGCCTTATTGCGGACCCGGATTCCGGGCAGGTGCGGGACCACCTGCTCTTGCATGGTTTCATGGATGGCTATCGGTGGCAAGGTGATGAAGATGACTACGAAGTCGTCCATGGTGGCCGGGCAAGAAATGAGGAAGGGCAGCAAGACAACCACCGCGGCTCGGGGGGGGCGAGAAGACGAAGAATCCCCGGGAGATGATCACGACGGTGATGCTGTACAGAGTCATCATGTAGAAGATGCAGGACATGATGATGATGCCGGCGGAGCAGACGACGCTGGACCATCGATGGGCTGGGTGCAGGACCCTCATATTCAAGAGCTGCTTCTCAAGCAGACGGATAACGCAAGAGCTGCCGCCCGAGAGAAAGCCAAGATGGATCAACTTGAGTTAGACGCGGTTACTCCATTGTATGAAGGATGCAGGCCCGAGGATACCCGCCTGAAAGTAAGCTCATGGCTCTGGAGATGAAGGTAAAACACAAAATGACCGACGCATGCTTCGACGAGAACATGTCATTCTGGCACGAATGTCTTCCCAAGGGGAACAAGTGCCCGACCAGTTTGGAGGAGGCGAAGAAAATCGTGTGTCCTCTGGATTTACCGCACGTGAAATACCATGTGTGCATGAACAATTGCATCATTTATCGGGACGAGCACGCGGAGTCTACCATATGTCCGGTGTGCGGTGTCACTCGATACAAGAAGAGGAAGAAAGCTCCTCGAAAAGTGGTGTGGTACTTTCCGATCACTCCTCGTCTGCAGCGGTATTTCGTGGACCCTAAGGTAGCAAAGCTCCTGCGTTGGCACGCGGATAGGGAGGAGAAGAAGCGAGAAGATGACGCAAATGATCCGGAGATAGATAAAAAAGACAAGATGCTGAGTCACCCTAAGGATGCGAGCCAGTGGCAAGCATTGAACTTCGAATACCCAGAATTTGGGAACGATCCAAGGAACATCATGCTGGGCGCGAGCACCGATGGAGTCAATCCGTTTGGCAGCCAGAGAAGCACACATAGCACCTGGCATGTGCTCGTGTGGATGTACAACCTTCCCCCTGGTTGTGCATGAAGAGGAAGTACATTCACATGAGTATGCTAATTGACGGGCCGAAACAACCAGGGAACGACATCAATCTGTATCTGGGGCTGCTGAAAGAGGAGATTGACACGCTGTGGAAAACGCCAGCCAATACGTGGGACGCCGCAGAGAAAGAATATTTCCCTATGAGAGCCGCACTGCTCACGACGGTGCACGACTATCTCGGTTACGGATATCTTGCGGGGCAGGTAGTCCACGGATTTTCTGGATGCGTAAGGTGCATGGATGACACAACGTATCGCCAGCTAGATAGAGATCCTGGGTCTTCGAAAACCGTGTTCATGGGACATCGAAGGTGGCTTCGCGACGATGACCCATGGAGGAAACGCAAGGATCTGTTCGATGGTGAAACCGAACCCCGAAAACGCCCGTGTACGAGGAGCGGCGAGGAAATAGACAAGCTGTTGAAAAATTGGAAAGACTGCCCACTGCCGGGAAAGAAGCAAAAGGCGCCAGAGCCGCTGCTGAAGGTATGGAAAACGAGGTCTGTTTTCTGGGACTTGCCGTACTGGAAGATCCACCGTGTGCCTCACAGCCTTGATGTCATGCATATCACGAAGAACGTGTGCGAGAGTCTGCTTGGTACCCTGCTCAACATGCCAGAGAGGACCAAAGATGGGCCGAAAGCAAGGGCAGACTTGAAATCAATGGGCATCAGGCAGGAGCTTCACGCTATATATGATGATGATGATGATGATGATGATGATGAGGCGAAGCAGGACACAGAAAGTCGTCGCAAAGGCAAAAAGGCCAAGAAGACCGGAAATGACTACCCTCCCGCGTGCTTCACTCTAAGTCAGGAGGAGATCGAGCAGTTTTTCACCTGCCTCCTAGGAGTAAAACTTCCTTACGGTTACGCGGGGAAGATAAGCAGATACCTAGACCCAGCGAAGCAGAAGTTCAGCGGGATGAAGTCTCACGACTGTCACGTGCTGATGACGCAGATACTTCCAGTTGCAATCCGTGGGATCATGGACGCGCACGTCCGTGAAACGCTATTTGGCCTATGCAACTTCTTCGACGTCATCTCTCGGAAGTCGATTGGCGTGAGGCAACTCAGAAGGCTACAGGAAGAGATCGTGGTGATACTATGAGAGCTTGAGATGTACTTCCCGCCCGCATTCTTCAACGTTATGGTGCATCTTCTGGTCCATATAGTGGAGGATATCATCCAACTCGGGCCGACGTTCCTGCACAGCATGATGCCGTTCAAAAGGATGAATGGTGTCATCAAAGGATACGTTCGCAACATGTCACGTCCAGAGGGAAGCATAGCCAGGGGCTTTCTGACCGAAGAGTGCATCTCCTACTGCACGAATTATCTAGGCATCGAGAACCCCGTTGGTCTGCCCGTCAACAGGCACCTCGGCAGGCTCGCTGGATGGGGTCACCGTGAGGGTCGCCGCGAAATGCATGTCGACTTCGAGGGTCGACTCGCCGACTTTGAAAGAGCAAACCTAGTCGCGCTACAACACATAGACGTGGTCGATCCTTGGGTGGTAGAGCACAAAACCTTTATTAAGAAGACGTACAATGACCGAGGCCAACAGAGGACGGACGGAGATATACTCAAAGAGCACAACTCATGTTTCACGCGTTGGTTCAAGCAGAAGCTTCTGTCGTACCCTTTACATGAGGATTCTTCCGCGGAAGAACAACTCATATTCGCTTTGTCACAGGGCGCCGAGCACAACCTGATGACCTATGAGGCGTACGATATCAACGGCTACACATTCTACACCGAGGCCAAGGACATGAAGAGCGATGGTTATCAGAACTCCGGGGTAACGATGGAATCCTACACCAGTAACGACAAGGACAGATACTATGGAAGGATCGGGGAGATCTGGGAGCTGAGCTACGCTGGAGAGAAGGTCCCGATGTTCCGTGTCAGATGGGCCAAGAACATCATAAAAGAAGACCGGTATTTCACCACCATGGTTATACCCGAAGCCAAATCCAAGACCGCGGGCGCAAACGTCACCGCGAAAAATGAGCCATGGGTACTGGCTTCCCAAGTGGACCAATGCTTCTTCATTACCGACCCGCCAAAGCCCAGTCGTGTTGTCGTGAGGAGAGGCAAAAGGAAGATCATCGGAATGGATGGAGTAGCCAATGAGCAAGACTTCGACAAGTACGGCGACCCGAGGATCGAACATGACGACGATGATGAAGTAGCAGCATACACCACAAGAAGAAGCAGGACCACCCTACCTAAAGGACGTCCGTTCCACAGAAGAACTCCATTTGCGAAAAAGAAGGGCAAGAAGATTGTGAACAGATAGCTAGCTAAGATCGATTGTATTTAAATCGTAGCCTTCATTTCTCGATTGTATTTCATGGGTACTTTTTGAACTATCATGAATATTTTTAAATTTCATGGACACTCGATCTCGATCCCCCTCCATCTCGATCGCTATCCCACCTCGCCAGATCCGGTCCCCCTCGCCGCCGAGCACCCCCCCAGTCCACCGGTCGCCGCCGCCGACCCCCCGCACCCTCGATTCCCCTACTCAACCGCCGCCGCCGACCCCCCGCACCCCGCGCACCGTCTTATAAAAAAATAAGTATCAAACAGCTTTTTAAATGCTACTGTCTTATAAAAAAATATTACTGTTATTATTTAAACAAGTTTGAACATATTTAAACACAAATCAGTATCAAACAGCTTTTTAAATGCTAAAAAAAATTTTGGAGCCTGGGAGTCGACCCAGGACCTCCTGGTGTGACAACTGGCTGCTGACCAGTCGAGCTAGTAGAGGGAACTTGATGTGGATCAGTTCTGGTGGTACATAACCTATTGGCTCGAGTTGAAATAAAAAAAATACTAATGGCGCACCACGGTGAGGTGCGCCATTAGTATTGTGCCTGATCCCCCCTTCCCTCTCCCCCTTTGCCCGATCCCCCCTTCCCTCTCCCCCTCGCTAGTTCCCTCTCCCTCTCGATCCACCGCCGCCGCCACCGCTGCCCTGACCCACTGCTCGCCCTCGCCCTCGCCCTCTCCCTCGCCCTAGATCCCCTTCCCCTCTCCTCTCCCGACGCTGCTGCCCCGCCGCCTCGACGCTGCCCCGCCACCCCGACGCCGCCTTGATGCCGCCCCGCCGCCCCGACGCCGCCCCAACGCCGCCTCAACCCCGCCCCGACGCCGCTGCCCCGCCACCTCGACGCTGCCCCGCCGCCTCGACGCGACCCCGCCGCCCGGATGCCGCCCCGTCCACACCACCGTCGCCGGAGCACCACCACCACCCGGACCTCGTCCCCGACATCCTCCCCGCGCCCCACTCCCCGGCATCCTTATCCTCTCCGACCGCCTCCTCCACCCCGGCCCGCTCCTCCAAGGTAAGCTACCGCCCCGACCCCTATCCCCTTCCCTCCTCCCATCCCATCTCCATATGAGCATGATAATTTGCATGAACCTTGGATGCCTAAAAATTTCAGATAGTTTTTTTAACATGAGCTCTTAAGTGCAGACAAGTATTTTATTTGCATATATTCTTTCTCAAAGTTTCTCAGACACCCAGATTTTGTTTTTGGCACGAACTCCTCCGATGTCCATATGATCATGCAAATTTGCACCAACCTTGGATGCCTAAAACTTTCAGATTTTTCTGAACATGAGTTCTTAAGATCGGACAAGTACTTGCAGGCCTAAAATGAACACGATGATCATCAAGTCAACTGGTTATTGGTCGATAGTATAGACAACTAGCTACACTGAGTGACGAAACTAAACAAGCCTGCCTGGCCACCCGTCCATCCTACATGAGGGCAATTATGCCTGAACCACGAAACTATTTAATTTTTTATATAACTCATAAAACAAAAAAAATGGCCCCATTGGGTTTTGGTGCTTCCCCATGGCCAGGACAAGATAACTTTATCATTGTGCTATGAGATTAAACAGGGAGAGGGATGCTAACGCTCCTTTTGCTTGGCAGTATAAAGTACTAGTAAGTATAGATAAGAGGTTGGTTTTTTGAGGAATCAACAGTTAACGGGTGAGGCTCAGGCTGCAGTGATGGCTGCAGTATAAAGTAATATTCTTGTTTCGGTGTACATATGTAGGACACAAACAATTAAGGTGTCTATTTTGATTTAGTGCCTTTGCCTCCACTGCCTTTATCTGGATTGAAGCTTGCTTGTGTTTACTTCTGATTACAAGATCTCCATACTCGGAGATTTCTTTATATATGTTGTAGTATAAATATATTGTTTTGTCATTCTGTAATTGTTAGTGGAATTTACACTGTAAATGTTAGTGGGTTTACAGTGTACTTCTAGTGGATTTTTGCTCTGTATTTGCTAGTGGCATTTTTACCGAAACTAAATTGAAAATGGGACTCTATGCACCAAGTTAGAGAGATGATGAAACAGCGTGGTGTGCTCAAAGACACAGCATGCAGCTGGGTTGGGTCTGACAACTGTCCACCTGTCAACTGATGCAAATTAACGGTGATTTTTTCATGATATTTTGGGGGATTTCCTTCCTCTGCTGATTCGTTCTTGGGCTTTGCTGCTCCAACAGAAAAAGCGTACAATGTCTGATCGATTCTGGACATGCATGGTCGCTTAGTTAGCAAAGTCGACTTATTTACAATACAGAGTAGCTCACAAATCTTAATACAACCTGTGTCAACTTAATTAGCCACTGAAATACAACAAAGAGGTTTATTTATGTAAGCTAGGCTAACTTAATCAAACATACTCCTACTACGTAGCTCAACTTCAATAGCAGATTGTAGGACCTCCATGTATCAATTTCCCTGAGTATATATAAATTGATGGCAACAAAGATTTGGCTTAGACTGTTCTGCTCATTGCTTGGCTGCAAAGGGTGACTTGTTGTATTTAGAGCATGCTATTGCTTGCATATAACCAGATTTTGCATATCATTGTTTCTTCTGTTTCCAGTTTTACTGATTGGAGTATGTTTCTGGTTGAGGGGAGAACTGCACTGTAGTAGTACTGATGGAGCTGAGAAAGAGAGTGGTTCATTCTGAAACTCAACTAGCAACAGGCAAATATTGTATTCCCTGAGTAAATCCTTTTCTGAGCTAAAATATATTTTCTTGTTGATTGAAGAATATCATATTCCCTGATTAAATCCCTGGGGAGTGATAATTTTTCCTATGTTCATAGTGTGAGATTGATCCAGATTGAATGTTATGCATATCTTAAACATAGGAGTGTTAGACATAAAGCATGTCCAGCAGAACCTTTAGTGCATCTTTGCTCTTGTTCATTTAGTTTCAGTAAACAAATATTGCGAAGCATGACATGGCCTTTGTGAGCTCCTTTGTATAAAATGAAATGCAAGGTTGCTGATACTGTAACCCAGATCACACAGATCATTTTTTTTTTCAATTTATGCAACTGTAAGAGTACCAACCAGATTACACAAATCATTTTTTCTTCAGAAGTGTGTCATAATTTCCCTGTCCTAATTGTTGTTTTGATTCAGAAGTGATGATTTGCTACAACCAGTGCATGCATGCCTTTTTTCTTCTTCGTTTTTAGTAAAGTGCTCTGTTCTGGGTCATGGACTTTGTGCCATGGACTAGTGCATGCATGCTGCTGCTGCTGCTGTACTACTTGTCAAGTGATGCTGCTGCTGCTATCTGCGAGTTGCTGCTGCTATCTGCGAGTTGCTGCTGCTAGTTGTGATTTTGTCAAGTGATGCTGCTGCTACTTGTGATCTTCTAAAATGACCCCTTTCTCCTGAAATGTTGATTAATTTCCGTTTTGGTTGAGAAATGGGGCACTCCAAGGTCAAGAAAATTAGCAAAGGTCATGCCCAATTTTCTTGACCTAGAACGTGCCCGATTCTCAACCGAAATAAAAATTAATTTGCTTTAGTTGTTGGATTAGTTTAGTATTTTTTTCACACACTCAGACACCCTTGCTTGCCATGTGTGTGAGAGAGATAGTGAGAGGAGACAAGAAGAAGGGGGTTAGGAAGATGTTGCCTGCTCATCAAAGCTAACCATCTCCCCCTTTTCACCCCTTTTCCTTTGTCTTTTGTGGGTTGCAAGGAAGCTACTGTCTTAGCTAGCTTAGCTTGTGCACAAATCCCAGTGTTACAATCTAGAAAATTAGCCTGCAAAGATGAGGTCCCATGCTGGCTGTACCACTGCATCATGCAACAGTGCCTTCAAGATCCAAGGCAATATCACAAACATCATAGGCAATTTGACCAAACTCACAACCTTGTATCTTTGCAGCAACCAACTTTCTAGACACACCCCTCAAGAACTAGGTTACCCTGAGAACGTGGACTTGGACCTTAGCAACAACACACTAACAGGTTCTATCCCAAAACACCTAGGCAATATCACAAACATCTCTCAATTGTTCCTAGACAATAACCAACTTTTTGGCGACATTCCTCGAGAATTAGGTTATTTGGTCAACTTAGAGATCTTGTTCCTTGACAATAACCAACTTTTTGACCAAACTTTGTTTCTATTTAGAGAGAAACATGGCCCACAACGATGAGGCCGGGGGTTCGGGCGGCAAGGCATTCTGGAGCTGTCCCAGGAGATGGAGGAACAACCTCACTTGTATGAGGTCGCCGCCTTCCCCACCGATCCTGAGACCACTGATGGTGCCGCCGAGGATGACCACACTGATGCCACCACTGATGGTGCCGCCGAGGATGCCACCACTGATGATGGCGGCGCCCGCACAGATGGCAGCCAACCGAAGAGGCAACGGAAGGACCGGCGCCCGATCGTGCTCCGCACCCTCAAGGAGGAAGTTACTGAAGTGGACTCCAACGGGAATCCAACGGCGCCCGAACGAATAGTCAAGGGGTACTCGCTTCAGCTCGGGTGCATTGTCCGGAGCACCGTCTCGATCAACACCGAGAACCTGAGGCATCCTGACCGAGGGAATTTGCGCAACCTCCTCTTCACGAAGCTGCACGAACGATACAAGTTCCCCGCTGAATTTGAAAACACAAGCCTCAAAGGGAATAAAGTGAACAATGCTGCCCTCACGAAGATGAGCAAGGCCCTGTCTACTTGGAAAAGCAATGTGAAGAGAATGATCGAGAAAGGTGAGAGTTATCAGAAGATCAAGGAGAAAAATCCTTCGATCACCGAAGATGACTACAACGACTTCAAGATCAATTGCTCGAGCACCGCAAGCTCCCAATCAAGTGAGTGGGGGAAACAAATGCGGGAGCTGAACATAGGGGAACACACACTCGGTCCCGGCGGTTACAGAGTGGCGGAGCCTATATGGGACAAGGAGGAGGCGGACCGTGCCGAGCAAGGCCTACCGCCCCTCTTCGATAAATACGGTGACAAGCAGACCAGGAACTTTGTCAGGGCCCGGTACAAGAAGGACCCGAAAACAAAGGAGCTTACCACGGATCCGAAGACCAGGCAGCTTGAGCTTGTTCTGGTAAGGAATACACCCCCGCGTAATTAGCTCCATATGGTTGCATTCTAATTAATGAAGCCAAATTTCTAAATGGTTCACATTCCTTCCGCAGGCGACTGAAAGCAGTAGCGCGGGGTCGACTAAGAGCAACCCTTGGGACACCACTCTAAATAGGGGGTTGAATGTAATGAAGAACAAGGATAAGCTCAGTAAGCCGACGTCAGCTGGTCGTGTGGCCGGCAAAGGCTTGTCGACAAAATGGGGGTCATACTATACCGCTGGTGTGCGGAAGGAGAAAAAGACCAGCTCGGAAAGCCAGGCGCGAGAGGTTCAAGAACTCAAGGCACAGGTGGCGCGGATTCCGGAGATTGTCCAAGAGCAAGTGGAACAACGACTCGGAGCGACGATCACCGCCCTTGTGCCTACCTTGATCTCGGGGTTGAGTGCGTGGATTGCGGGCGGCCAACAGGGGCCGCCCCCGATTCCTAGCTTCACGGCCAGCAACTCGCATAATGCGATGGCGGGGCCATTGGTGCCTCCGGCGGAGGCGACATTGGTGTCTCCGACGCCGGCACGGGAGCTTAATGCACCCGGGTGTACGCCGGCCGGCACCTCTGCAGCAAGCGGCACCTCCGTCAACTGCACGCCCGCCGTTGGCGGTGCGTCGACATTAGCCGAGCTCGACGCCATCATCACGGTAACTAATTAAGCCTCTCTCGGCCGAGGACTTCATCTCCTTGCCTTTGACTGGGCATCCCTGACGCCCTACATGTTTTCGCAGGGTGCCGCCGACGTTCCGTGCACTCTCCTCCACTTCGTGAACAACGAGTTGGTCGATGTCGCCAAGGGCAAAATCGTTCAACCGGGCAACCCCTTGTTCCACGGTACCCAGATGCCACCCAACTTGTTTAGGGTTCAACTGGTTCGGGTGCTGCCAGGCTGCGACGACTTTTTACCTCCGATTCGACCCGTCGGGGCCGACGATGAAGACGTGATGACCCTCAGCGCCTGCCTGAGCTGGCCCCTGCTTTGGCCGAAGAGCCAGATTCGTTTGGGGGCGGGGACACCACCCCAAAGACAACACCGCCAGTCGTGCCGGCGCCAAGTCGGCCCCATGGCAAGACCGCCGTAACGGTGCCGGACATCCCTATGCCACTGGATCCAAACATGCATATGGCACAGGATCAGAACGACGACGACGACGACGATGATACATTTGGCAACGTCGATCAGTACTTTGCCGATCATGGGTACGATGGCGACTTCATGGGGCCTCCTTCTCAAGAACCAAACCCAACAAAAGACGTGTGCGATCTAGCTGGTACCGCGGAGAAGCCAAGTTGCAACAGGCGCCGTCTGACGTTCAGCTCTCAGGAGACGCCTCCAGCTGCCGACTTCACCGAGCCTCAGATAGGCGAGGTGCGAAATATTATCAGCCCCAACACACTCAAGAAGGCGGTCTGTGAGCAGAACTCGGTCCCATTACAGGAGAAGAAGAAGGCACGCAAAAGAAAGACTAAGAAGGGTGCGAGCCAGCCGGCACCGAGTACGATCCGTGCTCAGGACGGGCCACCTTCACCGCAGGATATCTCGAGGAGGGTGCATGTGGCGGGTAGGGCGATGCTACCGACAAATATGCTCAATGCTGCAACCGGTGCTATGCGGAGTCTGCATGACAGTGTTCTTTCTTTGGAGAAGCGGCGTCTCAGGGAGAAGGATGTGGCATACCCAGTTTTCGCGGCCAAGGTGCCAGAGGGCAAGGGCTTTGTGGATAACTCCATCGGGCGTACGATCGTCCTGCGTTTTGATGACATCCACGCTATGTTGAACCTTCATCCGCTGCACTACACCTTCGTTCGGCTATTTTCGCTGAGTATGGAGATGCGGATCATTCGCGACAAGACCCCGGACATCGTGATAGTCGACCCCTTCTACATGCGTGCCAAGATCTTGGGCAGCGCTGGGGACCGGCAAGTCGCGAGTTCTTACCTCGAAGGCGTCATTCTGGCAAACCAAGATAAGGATAACTTCCTCGTGCCTTACTTTCCCGAGTAAGTCCTCCCCTCAACCGGCCCGTAACATATGAATTCTTACATTTCGATCGTTTTTCTTTTAACATTCCGTGTTTTCTGCAGTGACACACGTTGCACGCTCATCCTCCTAAGCCCCAAATATTCCATGGCCACGTATTTCGACCCGGACCGTCAGTCGAACGTAGACTACACAAATGTCAAGAAGGTTCTTGATGATGTTCTCCCCGGCTACGCCAAATCTGGAGGCACCTTCACCAGGCCTATTCGTAAGTACGGCAAGCACGTGTTCTCCCACAATACGACGTTCTGCTGCGTCAAGCAGCCGCCTGGCGGTCAGAAGGGTGCCTACTACGCCATCCATCACATGCGGGCGATCGTACGGGACCATCATCAACTTCTGCTACCGAGTAAACTCAAAGATTGGGCCGCGAGCGTGTCGGCAATCCAGGACGCGGACCTCCGACAAGAATTCTTTCGCATCCAGTCGGAGTTTGCGGAAATCATCCATCAAGATGTCCTTCGTACCTCGGGGCAGTTCTACCTCAGAAATCAACCGTCCAACAGTGACATCGACACAATGCTACAAATGCAGGCTGACAACGACCGTTATTTCATGACTCCCACGATAGACGGCGGCTTCATCCACGCTCCGGTCCCTTGAGTCGAGTCGAAAGCAGTGATGCTGTGTCTAGTTCTGAAACATCGATTGGCTCATGTTGTAATTAAACTTTAATGAACTTGTAGTATGTCTCTTTGGTTTCGAGAGTCGTTCAACTTAGATGTAATCGATGCTATTAATGTCTTGCTTTTCTCTTCCGATCGTTCTGTTGCATAATTATATATTGCTTATGTATTGTCTGTGAATTGGTACTAACGTTTCGTTTGGCTAGTGCATAGCGATGCCGACGTATGTCGTGTACAAGGGTAAGGTTCCCGGAGTCTACGATGACTGGGAGGAGTGTCGGAGACAGGTTCACCGATTCAGCGGTAACAGTTACAAAGGGTACACCACTAGGGCCGAGGCCGAATCTAGATACGCCCGCTATCTAGCGGGAGAGGGGAGGGAGCGTTGGAGGAACCGGATGAAGACGAGTTTCATCGTGATGATGCTCATCGTGATGACCGCAGCTCTCTTCTATGTGATGGTAGTTTAGATGATCGATATCGACTTGTAATGTGAAGACAAACTCGCTACTCGCGGTCTCGAGACTTGTAATATAATGTTCTATCTTTGTTCGGTCTTTTCAATTCGGAGACTAATATGATGAATTGTATTCGGAGACTAATATGATGAATTGTATTCTTCTATTGTATTCGATGAATCTGTTGTTGATGTGTGCTGTCTATATTTTGTCAAATTATACATTTTGTAACCTGTGCAAAAAACAGAAAATAAAAAAATAAAAAAAACCTAATATTCATACTAATGGCGCATCACATGACAGTGCGCCATTAGTATGACAAAGCATACTAATGGCACATCACTGGTAAGTGCGCCATTAATATGCCATGGTTACTAATGGCGCATCCAGTGGTGGTGCGCCATTAGTATGCCAAAGCACCTGGATATACATGGCCCCTGGGAGGCATACTAATGGCGCACCCTGGCCTATACTAATGGCGCACCCGCGGTGCGCCATTAGTATACCAGATACTAATGGCGCACCAGGTGGTGCGCCATTAGTAAAAATTTACTAATGGCGTGCTGTTAATGGCGCACCACAGATGCGCCATTAATGGCCATACTAGGTGCGCCATTAGTAGGGATTTTTCTAGTAGTGCATCATCTCCAAGGCCTCTCCGATGAGTTGTGAGTAGTTTACCACAGACCTTCGGGTCCATAGTTATTAGCTAGTTGGCTTATTCTCTCTCTTTTAATCTCAATACAAAGTTCTCCTTGATCTTCTTGGAGATCTATTCGATGTAACTCTTTTTGTGGTGTGTTTGTCGAGATTCGATGAATTGTGGGTTTATGATCAAGTTTATCTACGAGAAATATTTGAATCTCCTCTAAATTCTTTTATGTGTGATTAAGTTATCTTTGCAAGTCTCTTCGAATTATCAGTTTGGTTTGGCCTACTAGATTGATCTTTCTTGCAATGGGAGAAGTGCTTAGCTTTGGGTTCAATCTTGCGGTGTCCTTTCCCAGTGACAGCAGGGGCAGCAAGGCACGTATTGTATTGTCGCTATCGAGGATAAAAAGATGGGGTTTATATCATATTGCATGAGTTTATCCCTCTACATCATGTCATCTTTCTTAATGTGTTACTTTGTTCTTATGAACTTAATACTCTAGATGCAGGCATGAGTCAGTCGATGTGTGGAGTAATAGTAGTAGATGCAGAATCATTTCGATCTACTTGTCACAGATGTGATGCCTATATACATTGTCATGCCTAGATAATCTCATAACTATGCGCTTTTCTATCAATTGCTCGACAGTAATTTGTTCACCCACCGTAATACTTATGCTATCTTGAGAGAAGCCACTAGTGAAACCTATGGCCCCCGTGCCTATCTTTTATCATATAAGTTTTCCATCTATTATTATTTGCATCTTTTATTTTCCAATCTATATCATAAAAATACCAAAAATATTTATCTTATCATATTATCTCTATCAGATCTCACTTTCGCAAGTGGCCATGAAGGGATTGACAACCCCTTTATTGCATTGGTTGCGAGGTTCTTATTTGTTTGTGTAGGTGCGTGGGACTTTTGAGGAGCCTCCTACTGGATTGATACCTTGGTTCTCAAAAACCGAGGGAAATACTTACGCTACTTTGCTGCATCACCCTTTCCTCTTCAAGGAAAACAAACGCAAGCTCAAGACGTAGCAACGCGCCGCCGGACGAACTCCTTCACCACCATCAGCGCCGTCACCTCTAGCTCCTGCAGCCTGGCCAGCCTCTTCCAGATGCGGGCAAGCCGACGGTCGGCAAGCTTCACATGCCCCCAGCCGGAGCTGGGCACGACCGACGCTCGAGGGGTCAGTAGCAGGGGGCTACTCGTACTACCATCAACAAACAACCATTGCTTCCGGAACCCCTTTGCGGCAGGCGATAGCTCAAAGTCAATCCCTGAGCCAGCGGTCGCCGCTACAGCTTCGAAGGTCACACACCCCGAGCGTTGGCGGGCATTGGTCAGTTGGAGCAAGAAGAAATGGTGAAACTGGGCCATGGAAGGAGCAATGCCGACCATGGCCTCGCAAAGGAAGGCGAAGACAGCGAGGAGGATGGTGGAGCGGGGGTCCAGGTGCAGCAAGTGGGTCTGGTACTGCAGAATTATGGCATTAAAGAAAGGAGAGAAGGAGGAATCAGACCCGCGAAGAGAGCATGGAGATAGATGGGGATCTCGGTGGCACTCGTGTCATCCACAAGCTAAGACACGGGCCAGACGACCGTCGCTTTCCACTCGTTGGAATCGGCTGCAAGAGCAGGACATGCCTTGTTCAACCCTTCCTAATTGATCATTGTCGACTGCTCAGGGCCGGCTCCAAGGCCGTCGGGGGTCCAGTTGGGGCACACGACTTCCCTTTCTTCTTCCTCTGCCGCGGAGCCATGGTGGAAGCCAGGAATGGGGAGTGGTGCTGGCACCAGATCTGCGCGAGGAGTCGCAGGCTTGGGAAAAGAAGGAACAAAGGTCAAGCGCGACAATCTACAAGGGCGAGTTGCTCTGGCAATGGGCGGCAGCCAGGCTTGGCGGATTCCAAGGCAGCATGGCGGAGTGGAGGTGCCCACGTCCCATCAATCACCACGTGTCATTCAAGGCCGTAGGCAGTTAGGGCCCGCAGCGCTCCGCACTTGCCCTTTGGCTTTGCCTAGAAGCCAAGTCCGAGCGTGCCTTGGGCCCGGGGGCTATTGTCGGCGTTTTGGATATGGGGGTACCTAGACTTGCCCGCCTGCGGCCCACTGCGTGGCTCCATCGACAGCCTGGTACGGCCCAGCTTCAACACCAATAACTCAAGACCCTCGCGAGGGGCCAAGCCTCGCGAGGCGGACGACGCCAAGACCTCCAAGGGGATCGGCCTCCTCAGGCTGGCTCCCGAGGGTGCAGAGACTTCTATGCAAGGTGCACCTCACGAGGCTCAGCTGACGTGAGCCATGATGACCAAGGCCAGGCGGGCGCCAGTGGGCGTAGGGTGCTAGTTTCCTCTTTGGTGCAAAGAAGGCAAGCAGCAGGCCCGGAGTCCCGAGGAATCAGCCAAATGTTTCCATTCTGGTGCAACAAGACCAAGACCGCCAGTATGGCAGGACGGAGGTCATCACCGAGCCCACCGCAGTGTCACGACCAGAGGCTTTTCGCAGGCAAATACCACTTTAGTCAGGATAGGATGTACTTCTTGTCCCCTTCAAATTTGGCCGTTGTGCGATCCCTTCCCGCCAACATTTGGTAAGAGGACCAAGGCCACTATAAATAGGACTTAGCCACCACCATAAAGAGAGGGACAGAAGGATCGGATCCATTCTCACCCGACCACCTCATCATCTCACCCAAGCTCAAGAACACCTCACCTCCTGAGGCTTGTTCATCCATTGTACTAGTTCATCCTCAGCCCCTCGAGGCAATCCACCAAAACGCTGGAGTAGGGTATTACACCGTAAGGTGGCCCGAACTAGGATAAACTGATGTATCTCTTTGTCCCTTTGAGCTCGACGTGCTAGGCCTGAGGATCGCGAGTAGGCAGGCTGGGTAGGTTGACATCTCCGCACGCACCCCAGAGTTCGAACCTATCAAGGGTTTGCGGAACCCGAAATCCGACAGAGAAAGTCTTGAAGACTGTTAGGACGTTAAAGCTGTTCTTCTCTGGTGAGTATCTTTCTGGAGTTGTGGTGAGGATGGCCTCTCCACTTTTTTCTACCTATCGGAGTACCCAACATGCCCAGAGGCTATGGGTTGGGACTGTGTGCAGAGTGGTATGGATCGGGCAGGGTTTGTCCAATAGTTCGTCGAGAACGGACCTATGTCCCGTGAAGGGTTTGTTCTTCCTTCCCATAGTCTGGTGGTCGGGTGATTCGCCGGGCTATAATCTTTTAGCCCGGGCCGCACACTGCGTCAGGGTGGCGGGCTCCAGTTGAGTTTTCTAGGCCCTCCATATGCTTTCCATCGCATAGTGCTTTTGTACTATGTGTGATAACTCCGTGAAACTCTGTATGTGGCAATGGTCGAGGGCGTTCAATATCCCTTCGTCTGTACAATTACGGTGGAAGACCGAAACTACGTCGTCGTCCGAGCAGTCCTTGATCCTGATTTTAACAAGCAACAATCTGGCCCAAAAGTGGTGGACCATTTCCTGGGGCTGCTGCAGCACATACATCAGGTCGTATATATTTGGAGGACCTAAGTTGCTTGGAGAGTACAAATTGTGGTGGGTGGGTGGATTAAATTTTGTATCCTGTCCCACGTCCGTGTTCGGAGCCGGTATGGCTTCCGAAGTAACCGGTTCGGATCCGGTTGAGCGCAAAGGCTCTTGCGATCCTACACATGAGCAAGAGTCCGGCGTGAGTGAAGTCCCTTCCGAAGGGGAAGTATCCGGCTCAGGGAATTCGGGGACCCGAACATACTTGGTCCTCGATATGGGGAGAGAAGTGTCAGTGGCCGGTTCCTCGATGATTGCCACAAAGTGGGTGATCGGCGGGTGATTAATTTCCCTCTGGTCGGGCTTGAGCCCGATCCGATCATAGTTCGTTGAGACCCCCAGGGCGGCG
This sequence comes from Triticum aestivum, assembly GCF_018294505.1. Lineage (NCBI taxonomy): Eukaryota > Viridiplantae > Streptophyta > Magnoliopsida > Poales > Poaceae > Triticum > Triticum aestivum. Next base: position 380,610,766 of record NC_057813.1, read on the forward strand.
ATGCGGTCTAGCAGTTCGTTTAAGGACGAAACATCTGCCGGATCCAATTTTTCAGAGTACTTGGGGCCAATACGAGGACGGTATTCGGCAGCCATGAGAGGAGCTGCGGGCTCAATGGCCGTGCGGGCCCTTATGGTAAAACCGCCGAATAGGAGGGTCTGCCCCGAAGCCAGGCACCCTTCGGAAGTGATATTTTCGTTGATGACTAGGCGAGCCATGGATCGCTTTTTGCAGACAGCACAATAGAGCTCTCAATGAAAGCACCAATGTCGATTTCAAAATCGACAGATCTCGGGTAGGGGGGCCCAAGCCGTGCGTCTAAGGACCAATGGTAACAGGAAGCCAGGGGACACAATGTTTACCCAGGTTTGGGCCCTCTTAATGGAGGTAAGACCCTACTCGTGCTTGATTATATTCGGCGAGTATGAAGATTACAAGAGTTGATCTACCTCGAGATCGTAATGGCTAACCCTAGATGTCTAGCCTATGAAGATTCTGATGATGATGAAAAGTTATCTTCCACAGACTAACCCCTCCAGCTTATATACACACCGGAGGGGGTCCAAGGTTTGTACAAGGTCGTTTTATCAGGGAAGGAAACCTCCAGACTCTATTCTTGCCGTCCACATATTGGGAAGTCCCATCCGGACACGGTAGACGATCTTCATCTTGATCCTGCACGGCCCATGCAACCTGGCCCATACTCCTAGGCCAGACACCTGAGGACCCCCGAATCCAGGACTCCCTCAACGACATGCCTGATAAAGAGGTGGGTTTGGTCCCCGGCCAGTCTCGCAACATGCAGGAGTGCTTAGGGCGATCGGTCCATGACCCCTTCGTGCTTAGATTTAGATCGGCATGTTGACCTCTCTCGGAAGTCTAGGTTGGACTACGGCATGTCAATTATCCGAGGTTGGGCATTACCTAGAAAATTGTGTCCGAACAGAGGTAATCGAGCATATGTGTTGCACCCCTGCATGGAAGTAATCTATTTGAATAGCCATGTCCACGGTAAAAAGATGACTTGGAGTTGTATCCCAACCTCTTACACTAAAACCGGATACTTGTTAAAACACACCCAGATAATAGACAGATACCCCTGGTGATCACTTTCTCTCAGGCAGACGAGGAGAGGATCTCCGGGCAGGTTTATTGCTACATGTATGTGCAAGATGATACTATACACGCTCCTCTCTTCTACTGCTAAAAGATGCAGTCTTCGATACGATGAGCTTCTCCCCCCTTATTCTGGCATTCTGCAGTTTAGTCCACATATACTACCCATTTCCTTTGATATCGATGCACATCTAGTATACATCTGATGTAAGTCTAGCGAGTACTTTAGATGATTATTCACCATTGCTTTGCTACTCTTTTCATTCGACCCGGTTGCTGCAACAACTGGTAGCACCACAGATGCGGGTTCCCCCGATGGTGCGTGCTACGTGAAGACCGACGACCAGGAGTAGTCCGGAGGTCCCAGGCAGGAGCCCTTGCCTTTCGATCTAGTGTCGTTGTTTTGCTTGTTCGTGTCAGTGCATGATATGATTAGTGCACGATTATAAACGGGACGTCACATTGCATCTGCTATATGTATTCACTACTTTATTGAGAAACCACTTACAACAAACCAACGTAGCTTAGAGTAACATCACATTATTTGGCATTTAACGCCAACAATGAATTGCATACAAGCTGATCTCCTATCCTGCAGACTTCTGAATTGCCAAGTTTGGCTTTGACACCCGTGGTCGAGGCCGGCTTTGACATCCCATGACCGACAATCCCCCCTCATGCCCGAGTCATGGCCGAGTTTGACTCTGACATCCATGTTTGAGTTTGACTCCCACATGACGAGCCTGCCTTCCATATATTGACACCGCCTTCCACAGGCTGGGTTCAACTTCCACAGGCCGAGCCTGATTTCCACCACATGAGCCTGACTTTATGGAGGCCGAGTATGACTTCCATAGCCCCGTCTGACTTCCCTAGCCCGATCCCACTTTTGTAGGCCGAGTCCGACTTGCAAACACCGAGTACGTCTTCCAAACGACACTTCCGACTTCCACCTCCCAAATTCGACTTCCATATGCCAAGTCCGACTTACCCAGGTCGGGGCGGATTTCCACGACCCAAGTTCGATTTCCATCGCCAGTTTGACTCCCATATGTCGAGTCTGACTTTCACATCTCGGGTTCGACTTTCACATGTCCAGTCCAACTTTCATAGCCCGGATCCTACTTCCACATACTAGATTTAGAGGAGGCCAAAATTGCCAATTTCGATTGGAGGTGCTATCAGGTAATTTTTTTTCTTTCAATTGTGGCTCCTTTCTATCTACGTACAATTGTATGAAAATGATAGGTTTAAATCAGCACGGTCTAAAGCCAAAAAAAATGTGCCAAATTCTTGCCTCAGTTTTTGGTTGTGTTTGGATTCTCTGTTATTTGGCGCAACAGGTCATCTAGTTTATCAGAGGTTCCCCAGGTCGCCCTATGGAGCAGCAGCCCGATTAAGAGCTAAACAGGGCTCACCGGTTACGTGTTGATAACAGCGAGCAAGTGCATTCGAAACATTGATACGTGCAATTGGACGGTTGAAGATGTCAAATTGTGAGGGGCTCTCGGGCTACTGGGTTTTACTTTTTTTTCGAGGGTACGCAAACTGCGTACCTTAGCTTTATAGAAGAAGAGAAATGAGACATACAATAACGTCAGCCACTCCACACCCGGTTCGAACAAGGACAACCAAACATGACAACACGACAACACAACTACGACACAAAAAGCCTACCCTACATCAAACCCCTAGCCGCGTCTCGTCCGACGCTGAAGACCTCCGAAGAACAGCAACTCCAGCTTCCTTGGATAAGCCGGCGACGACCGTACATGGCGCCGAAGGAGAAAGATCCGGGCAACGGTGAACGCCGGAGGAGCGCATCATGGGACCTCGAGTCTCCCAGCACAATGCTCCCAACAAAGTAACAACCTCAAGGACGTTGCCATCATGCCGATCCTACGAATCAAGGCTTTCGCCCCGGAGACAGCAGCCGATACAAGGTCGCGAGGAAGATTGCGTTGCACTCGGTGAAGCCTCCAGGAAGGTGAATGACACCCGTGGGCGCCATCAACGCCGGTCTGGCCGCAACCGAACAAGATTTTCATCCGTAGCATCGCACATCTCCACGTCTCCAAGATCCCGGCCAGTCCCAACAGATGCCTCACACCGCCGTCGCCGCAGCAATTTGCCATCGAAGCCCCCCTCACTGCTGAGGGAACACGCCTAAAGCCATCACCTTCAACCTCGACAAGGAACCGCAGCAACCACCAAGCGGTGCACAGCCAGATCCGCCATGGTGGCCTTCACCCGCGCCAGGGGATTGCCACCAAAATGGATCCGACTCGCACCTCCGACCACACTCCGGCACCCACACTGCCGAGGCATCGTCGCACGCCTCACACGGCAGCAGCCGAACGCCCGCTGCCCGCCAAGACCCTTCCTGGCCAGGCCTCGCAGCGCCGCTGCCGCCATGGCTGCGCTCGCACCGCCGCCATAGCCAGTGTCGGTGTACCCCCAGCACCCTCCATCCTGCTATGCCCCACGTAAGGCTTCGGGGACAACCGCCGCACTCCCTGCCGTGAGCACCCCTAGGAAGCACACCAGATCCGGGCCGAGATCCCCAGACCCGCGCCCCGGGCGCCGCCAGCCTGCGCCACTGACCACTGCCTGCCCTTGCCAAGTCTTCTGCTCTCCACCACGCCTCCCCCGCCGTGCAGCGCACCGCACCACGCCACAACCACACCCCACCGGCCGTCTGCACCACCGCGGTGCCCAATGGCCGTGGAGGCACAACGCCACCAGGCCTGCCGGCAGCAGCAACCAAAGCCATGCCGGCCAAATCCAGATCCAGATCGGATCGGACTGGGACGGGACCAAGCCCAGGTCGCCGCAGCCACAGGCAACCTCACCGGACGAGGCACAGACCACCACCACGGCCACCACGACGAGCCTCCGTCGAACCTACGCAGCACCTCGCCGCCAAGGGAACTCGCCGGAAACCCCGCGCCATGGCCAGAGAGGAGGGAGTCGCGCCGGGAGAATCCCCGCCGCCACCGGCACTGCCCGGGCTTTGCCCGGCAGCGGCCCTCGGCGGCGGCGAGGAGGGGGGGAAGGATGGGGGAGGCCGGCGGCGGCGCAGTAGGTTTCCCCCGTGTCGCCTCGAGGGAGGGACGCGGGGGTCGGGGGATGCGATCAAAAAAATATGCAGGTGCGCTACTGGGTTTTACTACTCCTCAGCAAAACATTCTTCAGAATGCTCGTTCAAAAAAGTCAATCTATTTTTTCTGAGAATCTTGTAACTTCAAAAGTTATATAAAGTGATCTAAAGAATAATCAGAGGTAAAGTGGCTCTTTGCTCGGCCCGGCCCGGCCCTGAATAGCCCTCCCTCGATCAAGTTGTACCGGCCAGACCTCCTTCCTCTCCAAGAGTCAGGGGCTGTTTGGATTGAACCCAAACCAGCCCTGCCAAAACGATGGCCTGCCAAATTTTTGGCGAAGGAAGGGCCTGTTTGGATGGCTGCCAAAGGCTGCCTTTCCAAAATTTTGGTCGTTGACCACAAGATGGGCAGCCGTTTGGATTGCAGCCGAATCTCCCGATGGCTGCCAATTTTTTGGCCAGCCGTTGTGATTCTGTACTAGTACATGGGCGAGTTCTCGGCGGCGATTTCCTTCGCCAAAAATTTGGCAGGCCATCGTTTTGGCAGGGCTGGTTTGGGTTCAATCCAAACAGCCCCGAAATCGCCGCCGAGAACTCGCCCATGTACTAGTACAGAATCACAACGGCTGGCCAAAAAATTGGCAGCCATCGGGAGATTCGGCTGCAATCCAAACGGCTGCCCATCTTGTGGTCAACGACCAAAATTTTGGAAAGGCAGCCTTTGGCAGCCATCCAAACAGGCCCTCAATCTCGACGGGGTACCATCGATTTCCTAAATCCGGCGCCGCCGAAAGTGCCTCTCCGCCCTACCTCGCCGCGTCGTCTCCTCTCCGCCCTACCTGACCGGTGTTCAGGCCGCCGCCGTCATGCTCCTCCGGACGCGCCGCTGCCTCCCTGCCGCTCTTTCCCGCGCAGCCGTCCACCCACGCGTCTCCCCTGCGCTGCCCTCCCCTGGAGCCCCGCGACAACATGGCCCCGTGGCCGTGGCGAACCAGGGAAGCGCACTCGAGCCCCGATCTGGACCGATCGATTCGGTTCGGAGCTCCACGATGTCCCGAGCGAATCCGGCAACGCTGTTCCCAGCATCCACTGGGGGACATTACAGGGTTAGTCAAAAGTTTAATCCATTTTCTCGCGTAATTGTGTACTCATGTGGTATTTTCACTGCAGGTTGGTATGCAGGCCCGATGGTTCTCGTCGGCAGGTAGAGTGTTCTAACTTTAACATGGTCTCAGGGGAATGCATGTTTTTTTTCTTCAGAGAAACATATGCAGTTATGCACGTGCGCTTTCGGTGGAGATGTTTTTTTTAGTATTATATGCACTAGAATTAGTTTCTGCATCCATTTTTATTGCATATAAACAAGCCATCCAAATGTTTAATAGCTTATGGATCCTGTGCAATTCGTCTCTGCCTGAATTTGCTTCAACTGAACTCTGAAATGCAAATGCCTGATTATGAACTTGAACCTCATGGAAATGCCAGTTTTTTTCCGATTTAGACTATTAGTGCTTCCTGATCGTTGTTCAATATAATCGGTAAACAACGACATAAGTTCACGCGCAGCCAAGGGAAGTTAGTAGCCTGAGGACTCTTAATCCTACGTAGTATCTCGATGATAATTACTATTGAATTCCGAGCACATCCTTTTGTTACACTATGTGCTTGTGCCATCACATCCTCTCTCTTTATTACATTTGCAACTTAATTTTCAAGTGAATATGTACTTGAACATTTATAGCGAATAATGTCCATTATATCATTATTTTGCTCTTATAACTTCGTCAGGGCTTCCGCCACACATGGTGATTGGGATGCCAGCGCTGTCCCCTACAATGGTAAGAGCTTAAAAATGGTCATACTAATACCTGATGATTGCGTTTTCCCCATTTATGCATATTTGACTATCTAACATAATTTTCATTAGAATCAAGGTAACATCACAAAATGGAGAAAACAGGAAGGCGATAAGGTGAGGCTTTTGTTATAGGAATCTTCCATGATATGCCTTGAATATCCTAGTATAGGGTTCTTTACATTTCTCTCTCTTAGCAACTCTACGTATAGTACCTTCTAAAGTTATATGTTGTTTGCAGATAGAGGTTGGTGATGTGATCTGTGAGATAGAAACTGACAAAGCCACGCTTGAATTTGAAACTCTTGAAGAGGGGTAATGTCCTCCTCTTATTCCACTTTCCATTGCATTTGAAGAGAGATTGTTGACTCTTCTCATGTCATTCTTTTCTAATTACACAAATAATAGTGTATATCAAGTGTTTCCTTAAAGGAAATGATTTTCAGCAAAGTTTACATAGTTCACCGTAATATGGTTTTTACACTTTGAACAAGTTACATAGGTTTCATTAGAATTCCCATGCAGTGATAGAACTTGTCAGAATGCTCTTGGGACAGGTTGCCATCCAATTTATTTATTTTTTGACTAGCAACCATCCAAATTTATGGCTCCCACATTCTTTCTAGCTGCAAGTAATCTGAATATTTTGCCAGGTCTTGTTACATTTCTGCCCAGTCTTTTTTAGAAAAATATGGTTTGCTGGCTGACTTATCCAAACTACATTGACAACCCTTTCTCTCCCAATTTCTTTTGCTAGTTGACATTAAATTCCTAGTTGATACAGGTGTAATTAAGTTCTGTATGAAATGTGCATAGAAAGGTTTCAGTAATCCCTGTGAAACTGATTAATCTTTTAACCAATTTCATCACTATCGGGATGGACATTATGTGGCAACTATGTGTACGCTATCCGTTGATCTTAGTTGTTACATTGTACTCCCTCTGTAAAGAAATATAAGAGCGTTTAGATCACTTATATTTCTTTACAGAGAGAGTCCATTTTTTTTTTAAAATCCTCTGATATTGTACCATATTGCTCTGTTGTACTGAACTGTTATACAGTGTTGTGTTTTTGCTCTAAACTTCTTTCTCTAGGTATAACTTGTGCTTGCCCGCCTTTTATGTTTATTCTTCTGTCCCATGCATATCTTTGTAATCTGTGTACATCTTCATTTTGGTTCACCACTTTAATTCTGCAGGTATCTGGCCAAGATTTTAGTACCTGAAGGTTCAAAGGATGTTCAGGTTGGACAACCCATTTATGTCACGGTATAGCTCCATGCTTAGTTGATATTTCGTTTTATTTCATTGGCCACTGAATTTTGAAGTCAGCAGTACTTTTGCCATGTCCATTTGAAGGTTGAAGAATCCGATGATATTGAAAAGATACCTGCTGATACCTCCTTTGGAGGTGACCATAAGGAGGATGAGTCAAGTGGAAGTGCAGCACAAACTGTCGAAGTTGATGCAGCTGAACAAAGCCCAGTAATGAGCCGCATCAGCCCTGCAGCTAAGATGCTGATCAAAGAACATGGTCTCAATGCCTCTTTACTGAAGGCATCAGGTCCCCGTGGCACCCTTCTGAAAGGTGATGTTTTGGCTGCGTTGAAGTCAGGCACTGCTTTAAGTTCAGCCAAAGAAAAGACAGCTCCAGCTGCACCTTCACCCCAACCAGCTCGTGATTCCCAAGTTCAGTCTCAGACAACTTCACCAAAGGGCGACACATTTGAAGATATAACCAATACTCAGATACGCAAGGTACTGTGTCTGGCTACCTATTTTATTTTATTGCATCAGCAAACACTTTTATGGAAGACTTAATTCAGATTTGTATTCGGTACACATCACAACCTGTAAAAGAAGGATCACCATTCTATCTGAAAATTAACTTTATTTCAAAATAAAATTTAAATTGTAATGCCAAAATTTGACAGGCCTTTTTGATTTTTGTATCTCGTTGGGAGCAACCACATATTGGTTAACAACGAAGTTGGCTTCTCAACTCCCACATCTAGGCCCTGTTTGTTGATAGTCTTTGCTTCCTCTCAAGAAGCCTGCAAGCTGATGCAAAGTGTTTCAGCTTCTCTTTAAATTAAAAACATCCCTATGAAGGTATTGAAGCAACATAATCTTTAACTCTTTTTTTTTGGGGGGCATGAGCTTCTAGTGCTGTTAATCTGAAGAGTAAAAATGAAGGTACCTCTTAGTTGGAATTGGTGCCGCCCCTTCTCCACAATGAAGATATTGTGATTCCACTCTGACTAGTAAGCATGCACGTGCAACGCACGTCTCAAACGTAAATCAGGTGAGATTCACATAATATAAAAAAATAAATGTTTTTAAAAATATAAATCAAATGGATACACAATGTTTGATGTTGCTTAAATTGTATTTTCTAAAGTGAGACACGATAGTGGTTATGTTGCTTCATAGAGTAATCGCAGGAAAATATTCTTATTTAAATAAAATCAGCAATTATTTATTAATGCAGTAATATAGACTTGTAGTGTAGTCTTCTCTTCGAGTGTAGCCAGGAAAAAAAAGTATAAACTGCCTTACGGTGCAATTATATTGTTCAAGATGCTTAATTCTCGAATCTTATTTTATTCTACTAATCTGCGTAGCAAAATATATACTTGACAAATTTGGATCAAATTATATATATTTTATGGTTGTGTGGATTGCCAAAATTATATAGCTACCTACTATGGATAATAGGAAATAGAAGATGATATCTGACTACAACGACTTCTATATAAAATAAAGATGATCTACAAGAACTAACTGAAATGTAAAAGGGCAAAAAGAAATCCAATAATTATCATGATAGAAAGTATTTATCCGGTTTTGTATGTGTTTATGCATTGGCAACCATACTAACTCACAATTCCGTAAGACGCTCTGTGCGTATAGAAACTGAAATGGGTTAGAAAGAAAAATAAAGATGGAAGGAACAATATTCCAGAGTATTTGTCAAGCTTAACCCTATCAAGCTTTCAGGTTAGCTTCTAAATTACAAAAAACATGATGAATCCTCAAATAAGAAAGAGCCAACAATTTGGAACATGCTACAAAACTGATGAAGATAGAAAGCATTTATCCTCTTTTTCCTTGTCGTAAGGAGTAGCTTCAGCATACATTTGTAACAGTGTAATACCTGATTCGGAAAAAGTTATTCATTATTATTATTGGAGGAAAGAGGCGCGCAGACAAAGAAAGAGAGGCGGTGCAAATAAGTCCTTAAACAGTATGTCTTCAAGTTTGATGACTGCAGATATGTTGGATCATTTGAAACTGCACAAGTATATAAGAATAAATATATGTGGCAAAATAGCGAAAGATATATGGTTTCTCTGTCATGAAACAAAATAAATCCGATTGATGTGCATGATGGCGGCAGGCAGCTCGCGATTAGCTTCCTAATAGGATGGATGCGTCCGAGATAAGTTTTTTTAATATGATGGATTTGTCTGAGATTAGTTTCCTAATAGGATGGATGCACTCTGATTTACTTTCCTATAATGTGTTGCACCCGTGATTATTAGTTTCCTAGTTTCCCAGGCGTGGAGTTTCATATTTTCCTCCACGGTGAAGTACGGTCAGTCAATGTAAATTGCTAAGTGCACACAGAAAATGGGTTAGGTTAAGTCTAACCGTTAGATTGATTTTAGTGGGTCTAATCGTGCGGTGGTATTGGATCTGTGTACACTTTGTGGGGTGTGCTTAAAGAAGTTCTTGTTTGATTGTTTAATAGTAGTATAGATATGTTGGATCATTTGAAACTGCACAAGTATATAAGAATAAATATATGTGGCAAAATAGCGAAAGATATATGGTTTCTCTGTCATGAAACAAAATAAATCCGATTGATGTGCATGATGGCGGCAGGCAGCTCGCGATTAGCTTCCTAATAGGATGGATGCGTCCGAGATAAGTTTTTTAATATGATGGATTTGTCTGAGATTAGTTTCCTAATAGGATGGATGCACTCTGATTTACTTTCCTATAATGTGATGCACCCGTGATTATTAGTTTCCTAGTTTCCCAGGCGTGGAGTTTCATCTTTTCCTCCACGGTGAAGTACGGTCAGTCAATGTAAATTGCTAAGTGCACACAGAAAATGGGTTAGGTTAAGTCTAACCGTTAGATTGATTTTAGTGGGTCTAATCGTGCGGTGGTATTGGATCTGTGTACACTTTGTGGGGTGTGCTTAAAGAAGTTCTTGTTTGATTGTTTAATAGTAGTATAGATATGTTGGATCATTTGAAACTGCACAAGTATATAAGAATAAATATATGTGGCAAAATAGCGAAAGATATATGGTTTCTCTGTCATGAAACAAAATAAATCCGATTGATGTGCATGATGGCGACAGGCAGCTCGCGATTAGCTTCCTAATAGGATGGATGCGTCCGAGATAAGTTTTTTAATATGATGGATTTGTCTGAGATTAGTTTCCTAATAGGATGGATGCACTCTGATTTACTTTCCTATAATGTGATGCACCCGTGATTATTAGTTTCCTAGTTTCCCAGGCGTGGAGTTTCATATTTTCCTCCACGGTGAAGTACGGTCAGTCAATGTAAATTGCTAAGTGCACACAGAAAATGGGTTAGGTTAAGTCTAACCGTTAGATTGATTTTAGTGGGTCTAATCGTGCGGTGGTATTGGATCTGTGTACACTTTGTGGGGTGTGCTTAAAGAAGTTCTTGTTTGATTGTTTAATAGTAGTATAGAAAATGGGTTAGGTTAAGTCTAACCGTTAGATTGATTTTAGTGGGTCTAATCGTGCGGTGGTATTGGATCTGTGTACACTTTGTGGGGTGTGCTTAAAGAAGTTCTTGTTTGATTGTTTAATAGTAGTATAGATTTGTAACAGTGTAATACCTGATCCGGAAAAAGTTATTCATTATTATTATTGGAGGAAAGAGGCGCGCAGACAAAGAAAGAGAGGCGGTGCAAATAAGTCCTTAAACAGTATGTCTTCAAGTTTGATGACTGCAGATATGTTGGATCATTTGAAACTGCACAAGTATATAAGAATAAATATATGTGGCAAAATAGCGAAAGATATATGGTTTCTCTGTCATGAAACAAAATAAATCCGATTGATGTGCATGATGGCGGCAGGCAGCTCGCGATTAGCTTCCTAATAGGATGGATGCGTCCGAGATAAGTTTTTTTAATATGATGGATTTGTCTGAGATTAGTTTCCTAATAGGATGGATGCACTCTGATTTACTTTCCTATAATGTGATGCACCCGTGATTATTAGTTTCCTAGTTTCCCAGGCGTGGAGTTTCATATTTTCCTCCACGGTGAAGTACGGTCAGTCAATGTAAATTGCTAAGTGCACACAGAAAATGGGTTAGGTTAAGTCTAACCGTTAGATTGATTTTAGTGGGTCTAATCGTGCGGTGGTATTGGATCTGTGTACACTTTGTGGGGTGTGCTTAAAGAAGTTCTTGTTTGATTGTTTAATAGTAGTATAGATATGTTGGATCATTTGAAACTGCACAAGTATATAAGAATAAATATATGTGGCAAAATAGCGAAAGATATATGGTTTCTCTATCATGAAACAAAATAAATCCGATTGATGTGCATGATGGCGGCAGGCAGCTCGCGATTAGCTTCCTAATCGGATGGATGCGTCCGAGATAAGTTTTTTAATATGATGAATTTGTCTGAGATTAGTTTCCTAATAGGATGGATGCACTCTGATTTACTTTCCTATAATGTGATGCACCCGTGATTATTAGTTTCCTAGTTTCCCAGGCATGGAGTTTCATATTTTCCTCCACGGTGAAGTACGGTCAGTCAATGTAAATTGCTAAGTGCACACAGAAAATGGGTTAGGTTAAGTCTAACCGTTAGATTGATTTTAGTGGGTCTAATCGTGCGGTGGTATTGGATCTGTGTACACTTTGTGGGGTGTGCTTAAAGAAGTTCTTGTTTGATTGTTTAATAGTAGTATAGATGTTGGATCATTTGAAACTGCACAAGTATATAAGAACAAATATATGTGGCAAAATAGCGAAAGATATATGGTTTCTCTGTCATGAAACAAAATAAATCCGATTGATGTGCATGATGGCGGCAGGCAGCTCGCGATTAGCTTCCTAATAGGATGGATGCGTCCGAGATAAGTTTTTTTAATATGATGGATTTGTCTGAGATTAGTTTCCTAATAGGATGGATGCACTCTGATTTACTTTCCTATAATGTGATGCACCCGTGATTATTAGTTTCCTAGTTTCCCAGGCGTGGAGTTTCATATTTTCCTCCACGGTGAAGTACGGTCAGTCAATGTAAATTGCTAAGTGCACACAGAAAATGGGTTAGGTTAAGTCTAACCGTTAGATTGATTTTAGTGGGTCTAATCGTGCGGTGGTATTGGATCTGTGTACACTTTGTGGGGTGTGCTTAAAGAAGTTCTTGTTTGATTGTTTAATAGTAGTATAGATATGTTGGATCATTTGAAACTGCACAAGTATATAAGAATAAATATATGTGGCAAAATAGCGAAAGATATATGGTTTCTCTGTCATGAAACAAAATAAATCCGATTGATGTGCATGATGGCGGCAGGCAGCTCGCGATTAGCTTCCTAATAGGATGGATGCGTCCGAGATAAGTTTTTTAATATGATGGATTTGTCTGAGATTAGTTTCCTAATAGGATGGATGCACTCTGATTTACTTTCCTATAATGTGTTGCACCCGTGATTATTAGTTTCCTAGTTTCCCAGGCGTGGAGTTTCATATTTTCCTCCACGGTGAAGTACGGTCAGTCAATGTAAATTGCTAAGTGCACACAGAAAATGGGTTAGGTTAAGTCTAACCGTTAGATTGATTTTAGTGGGTCTAATCGTGCGGTGGTATTGGATCTGTGTACACTTTGTGGGGTGTGCTTAAAGAAGTTCTTGTTTGATTGTTTAATAGTAGTATAGAAAAGTGAAAATGAAGGTACCTTTTAGTTGGAATTGGTGCCTGCAACTTCCCTGAGGCATTTTTCCTGACAACCAAAATAGCTTTCATCTGAGGGCAGTGACACAAAACAATGGGGTGCGAAGAGAAGGAAGTTTTTATGCTGGGATGGAAATTAGAGGTGTAAATAAGTGCCAATACAAATGATCCTTCTCTTTAATTGCTATCTTGCTATTGATAACATTACTCCCTCTGGTCCATATTAATTGTCGCTGGTTTAGTTAAACTAGTTGTACCAAACCAGCGACAATTAAATGTATCGGAGGAATACATCTTTTTCCAAATAAAAAACCAATATGCCTTTCTTGCAGATTAAATTGGTCAAGTTTTTTCTTACAATGTCAAAATACATGCATTGTTATATTTTCAAAAGTGACAAACGTTATTTATGTAGGTGATTGCAAAAAGGTTGCTGGAATCCAAACAGACTACTCCACATTTGTACCTATCCAAAGGTTTGTATTCATTCTATGTACCTTCTGTAATCTTAATGGCTTTGTTGACATGATTGTATGTGTGATATCGTTGCCAGATGTTATACTGGATCCCTTACTCGCATTCAGGAATGAACTCAAAGGTGTGTATTCATCTTTTTCGATGTTTCATTAATTTGGTAACCAGAGTAACCCCTTTTCCCTTGTGCATTCTAATATTGCAGAGCAACACGGTGTTAAAGTTTCATTAAATGATATTGTCATAAAAGCTGTGGCACTTGCCTTAAGGAACGTCCCTGAAGCAAATGGTAATGCTGCAATTCTTTTCTAAGATGTGCTGCAACATTTTTTGCCAATATATAAAATTAAGTTATTCTTAAATTTATGAAAGACAACCGGATTTTGTTGTAAATCAGATATATCAGGTGCAAACCTTCTTGGCGTAGACATTTCGTTACTCAAAAAACAGTGTCAGTGTGGTGTCCCTAGGGACTGGACAACCGGATTTTGTTGTAAATCAGATATATCAGGTGCAAACCTTCTTGGCGTAGACATTTCGTTACTCAAAAAACAGTGTCAGTGTGGTGTCCCTAGGGACTGGTAGAATCCTATGATAAAACTCCTTGAACACAAACACGATTCATTTCCATATTGATCAGAAGGTACATGAAAAAAAATCATTTTAACTTAGGTTAGTTTCAACAATGATATTGCATCCGAGTTTGTGTTTCTTGAAGTTCGTGCTTCGACTGATTATTTAAATGTTCAGTCACATATTCTGGGTATGTCTAGTACTTTGTTAGCCTCTATTATGTACTAAATCTCATGTTTTATCATTAATTGCCAGCTTACTGGGACAATTCGAAGGAAGAAGCCCAGAAGTGTGATTCAGTGGATATATCTATTGCTGTTGCTACAGAGAAGGTATGACAGCATTGTAAACAAAAGTTTTTGTTATCATATGTTGGACACTTGGACTTCTTTAATGACAGTCTTTGTTGTTCTAGGGCCTGATGACTCCTATAATAAGAAACGCGGATCAAAAGACTATATCAGCAATATCTTCAGAGGTATGACAAGCTTCTGAAGTTTAAGTAGAATTCTTCAGCAGCATGTTTTTGTGTCCAAAGTTGTTTGCATGCAGTTCTTATTGTGAACCAGAATCAAGCTTGCATATGGGAGCACGGAAAATACAAAATTCTTACATAATTATAGACTAATTTCAGTGTTCCAGTGGATATGGAAGATTTATGGTTTCCCCCTTATTAACTATTGTAGGTCAAACAGCTAGCCGAAAAGGCACGTGCTGGGAAGCTTGCTCCTAATGAGTTCCAGGGGGGTACTTTCAGGCAAGTGACCTGTGCATGTTTGACACTGCAAGTTAATGCTGTCGAACTGTATGATATTCCACATTTGACATCTTTACCTCTGCATTGTTATGCAGTATCTCAAATCTAGGAATGTATCCGGTGGACCACTTCTGTGCTATCATTAATCCTCCGCAGGTTCCTCCTCGTCCCTTGTCCTGTCATAAGGAGGTCCTTTGAGTTTGTACCGATAATCGTGTTTCATATCTTTCTGCCAGGCTGGCATTCTCGCTGTTGGTCGGGGTAACAAGGTTGTGGAGCCTGTGATGGACAATGGCGGTATATTTTCTTGAATATGTGATGCCCTGCTCAAAATAGTTGCATTCATATTTAAACTCATGTTGCTTTGTCCAGGAACAGAGAAGACTGCTGTAGTAACAAAAATGATGCTGACACTGTCTGCTGATCATCGTATATTTGATGGGCAAGTAGGAGGTATTTATCGTCTTAGCCCTGTAATTTCACCTGTGTGCTCTCGTGTCATTTGCATTCTTCCTTGTATGTCACATTGTGGAACAGGCAAGTTTTTCACGGAGCTGGCATTGAACTTCAGTGACATCAGGAGGCTGCTTTTGTAAATGAAAGGTGCTGTGTTATCGTGTTTCAAAGAATTCTTTCAAGAAGGTGGCCCAAGAAAAGACACTAGGTGCAAATTTAGTTTCAGTTGCTTGATCACCAGTGCATAAGAAGTAACCAGTTTTGTAAATTAATAAGAGAGTTGGCAACTCCACGGCGTTTTTTCCTCCTTAATTTGGGAGGTGAGCCCTGAGAAGTTACGGCCATTTCATGTTTGATGTGGTTACACAAACATCAACTCTTGAGGCTGAGGTTTGTTGCCACGTTTCCTGAGGATTTCTGGCAACATAAGAAGTTTTTGCCCATGACTTCGATACATGGCTTGATGACAGTAATAAGTAATGATTCTTTCTACAATATTGATATACATACTTCTGAGCATCTCAGATTGTTTGTCAGTTACCCCAGTTGTGCTTATGTCATACTCCCTCTCGCGATAAAATTGGATGTATCTAGCACTAAAATACGTCTAGATACATCCATTTCCTTGACAAGTATTTCAGGATGGAGGGAGTATCTCACATACTTCCTCCGTCCCAAAATAAGTGTCTTGAACTTAGTACAAATTTGTACTAAAGTTAGTACAAAGTTGAGACATTTATTTTGGGACGGAGGGAGTATATCCTAAGATGCAACATACTGTGGAAATAGATGTTCGGTTTACATCTGCATTGATTTCATGTTGATCTCCAAGGGCAGGCCGAATGTCCATGGCAAAGAATGAAATGCGTGTTTTCTTTACAATGTGCTCCCTCTGTCTGAAAAGACTTGTCTCTCAAATGGATGTATCTAGCACCAAGTGGGACAAGCTTTTTCGGACAGAGGAAGTAAAATTTATGAAAAAGGGAGTTCATATATCTTCAGAGTTTTCATATATATATATATATGAAATTCATGGAAGAAACGGCACGGGGGATGATTTTATCTTCGCAAAATTTAGCCTCCAACGTCTGAAATTCGTGGAAGAAACGGCAAGGGGGGTGATTTTACCCATTATAGCAGAACTGATCGGGTCCGCACATCTCTCTGGCTCCAGTTTTGTTTGCGGTTTGGTGATTTTTGGAAACATATTTCAAAAGTATAGTAATCTCTCCGTTTTAAAATAAGTGTCTCAGCTAGTACTAAAGTTGAGACACTTATTTTTTGACAAAAATGATAATAAATAGAAAGAACGAAAAAAAGAGAGGAAGAAGCGATATGAGTGAGAACAAATAATTAAAAAAATATTTTCGACCTGCCGGATTCAAACCAGCGACCTAAGGATTGATCTGCAATACTACAGTCCTCCGCTCTACCAACTGAGCTAAGGTCGGTTTGTGCTTTTGAATTAATGAAATTGTATAATTCACCTGTAAGGGCACAACAAGCAAATGCGTACAGTTTCAGAAAACTTCTCAAGTCATCCTTAGCATGCATGCTGTCGTTAAGATGCAATATATTTTCTCCTAAAAATCGATGCAATCTATTTTGCCAAGGTGAGGGTAAAACACATAGCGGGTAGCCATAGTTATAATCAAGTTGTTATTGGTGTCCGTGTCACTCCCAGGGGTGCGGCATCACCATCCCCGACCTCCTCTCCGCTCATCACTCTCCTTGCCACCACCGGAAGAAACCGCCCACTCCACGAATGATGGAGGCAGGGCTTCTCTCCTCGCGAGATGTTGGCGCCATGTCCTTGGACGCACATCTTGGCTTCAGGGTTGGCTAGCCGAGGTGACTTAAGGAGGCGATGTTCGAGGTGGTAGTTATGGGTGGGGTCGGCTGTCGCACTAGATAGAGGGGCGATGGCGAGAGGCACTATTGCAGCTGCTATCTTCCTAGTCGTTCGAGGTTGGACGTCGACCGTGGCACATTGGCGACGGGTATGAGGCGTACGGCATTGGTGGAACGACGTGTGGCATATGGAGGTGGACGATGTGTGCTCATGCCCTAACGAGGCTCCCTACATGTCCTATTGCCTAGATGCCCGGCCTTGTGCACAATGGCGGTGGACATGAGGCATACAATAGTGGTTAGATGATGCGAGCATGGCACATGGTGACGGACACCAAGTGATGGGGCCTTTCTAGGCCTCCCAGGCAGCCCCGCGTACCTAGATCCTCATCTTTGTGTCTTGAATCATTGTTGGGTGAATTCAATGAAGAAGGGGCGGGGTTGCTGGCTGGCCCCATGTGGGCCCTTCGGCTTTATGTCTCCAGGTCAAAGACTTAGAGCTATTGGATGGTCCCTTCACCCTTGAGTGGGCTCTTGGTCACGTTGGTGACCTTTTTGATGTTGTCTGGCGTGCCTGATTTGCTTCTCATATACGTGGGCATGTCCAGTTGCGTGGTCATCTCCATGTCAGGGTTGTGAGAGTGTATGACTGTCGAGTTGTGATGACTTGGCTTGCAAGTGATTTCATTATTGAAAGTGGAGTGGTAGTACATGGTGACTTAAGTTTGGTGATACTCTTTGAGTAGAGGGTCACGGGTGTTAGCGACACATGAAACGAGGTCCCCCGGGCCTGCCAGAGATGGGCCTAGCTTCATGCTCTAAAACTTAAATAAAGAGAGAAAACCATGCTCAGGGCCTCCTGAGCATCAAGACACTAGGAGCAACAATGAATCTATAGAGTAGGCCGGGATCCTCCCCGATCAACTACCCGCCCTTGAGAAACCAATTCTCACATGCGAATCTTTTGAGGGCACCACTAGTTAGCAAATGATCAAGCACATGCATGCCCGCTTCTCTTCGTGCTCTCTATCGGGGTTGAATCTGGCGGATCTTAGGTATGGGGCCCCGAGCAGCTGATCTTAGCTTAATGGTAACAGGACAAAGAGGGACACGATGTATTACCCAGGTTCAGGCCCCCTCGAAGAGGTAAAATCCTACGTCCTGCTTTTGTTGCATTGAATGTGGATGGGGTACAAAGTAGAAGATGATCTACCTTGAGATCGTATGTGAATGAATCTATGATGAGCTCGGCTAGACAATGAGTCGCTAGTTGGTCCGATCCTTCATGGTAGTTGCAAAACAACAATGAACGGTGGCAACGACGGTCGGGTAAAAAATACTCCCTCCGTCTCAAAATTCTTGTTTTAGATTTTTCTACATATTGGTGTATCTATTCACATTTTAGTGTTAGATACATCTGTATCTAGATAAATCTAAGACAAGAATTTTGAGACGAAAGAAGTAGATAGCAGACATAGAAGAAGAAAAGGCCTTGGGATCAAGGATATAGCATGAAACCAAAAGAGTCCCCCGACTTGGGACTTTTCTCTTGTAACTCTCGATAAGAAAATCAATCTCCCAAACTAATCTGCATACAAAACTGACTGACGCTGCCTTTTATATCCTAGTCACACCAGCCGTAAGGGCCTAAACTACTAACCAACTCGATGTCTCAAACTAACCGTGGTATCCCCAGCTCACCAGGGTTCAAATCCTGATGCTCACATTTATTTCTGGATTTATTTTAGGATTTCTGGCGATGCGCATTCAGTGGGAGGAGACGTTCCCGTCGACGACGAGGTACCTATGCAGACTTCGTAAATTTCAAGATAATATGCCGGCTCAGTCTTTCGGAGGTGCTCATAGGGGTAGGATGTGCGTGTATGCGTTCATAGGGGTGGTGTATGCGCGTGTATATGAGCGCTTGTGTTTGTACTGATGTTCAAAAAAAACTAACACGACGATCCTCTCCTTTTACATCTCGGAGAGAGAGAGAAAAAAAAAGCTAACTAGCACAACTCATACGTGGACCTTTGTAGGAGTAGTATTCTTTAATTAGGAAGCTAATTAATCATCCGGCCGCGCTGATCACACAGGACTAATTTAAAACAAAAGAAAACTTATTTGCTTGCAGCGCGTGGAACTACTTCACCGGACATGAAATACTACCAATATTAATGCACTTTGAAGGGGTTCTGAAGTTTGGCTTCACCGTGTCCTTCTTCGGCTCTATCGGTGAAACCTCAAAGCAGAAAGAGCCAAGCCGTAGCACAGTCGGATGATTAGAATGTGAAGTCTCTGGAATACGTGCGTCAAAACAAATGGTTGTACTTGTCTTTTGTTCAACACTTGGAGTTGCCCCAAGTAAACCTGCGTCATTGGTGTGCGCATCATCATCTCCCTCTTGAATCGAAGCCGTCCTCGGCTTCGAAGTAACCTTTGCGATATTTTGTTGTAGAGAAGCATTCGCATCTACATTGGCATTGGCAAACATCGGTCTCAACACATTCCGTTTCCCATTATTCGAAAATGAATAAGTGTTAGACCTTCCATCATGTGTGGCTCCATGATCATATTGCCATGGTCTTCCTTACAATATATGGCACACATCCATTAGCAAAACATCACATATCACCATATCAATATAATCGCCAACAGAAAAATTCACACTAACCTTATGTGTGACCTTCAGCTTCCCTGTATGATACATCCACTCGACACGATGTGGCTGAGGGTGCTTCCATGTAGGTAACCCCAAAGCTTCCACCAATCCCTTGCTGGCCGCGTTGGTCTAGCTTCCTCCATCTATAATAAACTTACAATTGGTGTTGTTGGTTTTGCATTGAGTTTGAAAAATATTCCAACACTGCCCCTTATCCTCAATGCGATCCTCTTGAACCGCTGCACCATCAAAGACGAATATGATTCCACAGCTTCAATACTCGCAACCACTTTTTTAACATTTTCAGATTTTTCACTACAAGTGTCAGAAACTGCCTCTTCATCACTAGCGGATGCATAGTCATCTATTGTAAGCAAGACTCTTTTCTCGTTAAGACATTCACGCTTCATATGCCCCTTTCCTCCACACTTGAAACACTCTATGTCACTAGTACGTGTGGTGGACTGCACACTAGAATCAATCCTCAACAATCCTGATGTTGAAGCATCCTTTTGCACGGAACCATGAGGGCGATTTG
Source organism: Triticum aestivum (assembly GCF_018294505.1). NCBI lineage: Eukaryota > Viridiplantae > Streptophyta > Magnoliopsida > Poales > Poaceae > Triticum > Triticum aestivum. Next base: position 380,631,116 of record NC_057813.1, read on the forward strand.
ATGATGTCGCCCTGGATCTAGGACCGACATCCTCACTCTTATGCCGCGAGCGCCGCCATGTGTTCAAAGTGGTACTGGGAACTGTGTTAACTTGGCGTCGCTTAATTTGTTGTTCCGCACGCACAACTTGGTGCACAATCTTGTATGTTGTAGTAGACCACCATCTCAACACGATCATGTACCTCGATATTTAGCCCGTTAAAGAAACGTGCCATGGTCTCCTCCGGATCCTTCGTTGTCCCTGTACGTATCATAAGCAATTCCATCTCCTCCTAATATTCATCAACACTAATATTACCTTGAGAGAGTCGCTGCAATTTGTTGTACATATCTCTTTTATAGTGCTCAGGAACAAAACGTCTCCTCATGAATTCTTTCATCCCTCGCCAAGTCGTCGGGCGATGTCTTGAACGACAAATTTGATTCCACCATATTAGCGTGTAACCGATGAACTCAATTCCAGCAAGTTGAACTTTCTTCTCCTCGCTATAATGATGGGCATCAAAAATTTGATCAACACGCATCTCCCACTCCAAACAGCCTTTTGGTTCGCACTTGCCGGAGAACGAAGGGATTGAAATTTTTATGCGCCCAATTCCATCATCCATAGGCACACGCACAGCTTGACCAACTCGTTCATGCACTCCGCCACGAACGGAAGTTTCACGACGAGGCTCATAGTGTCGTGGTCGTGGCGCGTACCCCACCTGGTCAACATCGTCATCAGGACCATCATCTCCAACATGAGGTTGTGCCGCCAAACGGCGATCATGCACGCTGGCATGTCCGTCGCGAGCAGGTGGTGCATAATGCAGTGGAGCCGTCGGAGGAGTCTATGATGGGGTAAAATTCGTCGCGGGCATATCGATGATGTCTGCCAAACCATCAAACCGAGTGATCAGGACATCTATGCTTTTGCCGAGCGTATCATGACATTGTTTGATGTAGTTGCATGTGTGGTCAAAACCATCCTGAATATTTTGAGGAATATCATCCGCATACACTGGACGTACAACTTCCTCAGAATCAGCAGCAGCCTCGCCATTCTTGTTGGCCGAGATAGACATCTTGATCTATTCAGTACCGTGAAAAACCATAGCTCTAAATACCACTTGATGAGACTCGACTAGACGACGAGTCGCTAGTTGGTCCAATCCTTCATGATAGTTGCAAAACAACACAATAGTAGAAAACGGCCTATTAATCGCGGTTCCAGAGGCCCTTTAGCCCCGGTTCTGGAACCGGGACAAAAGGGTCGGGACTAAAGCCCAAAACCTTTAGTCCCGGTTCGTAAGACGACGAGTCGCTAGTTGGTCCGATCCTTCATGGTAGTTGCAAAACAACACACTAGTAGAAAACGACCCATTAATCCTGGTTCCAGAGGCCCTTCAGCCCCGATTCTGGAACCGAGATAAAAGGGTCGGGACTAAAGCCCAAAACCTTTAGTCCCGGTTCGCTTATGAACCGGGACAGAAGGGGCTCCACGTGGCTGCTGTGGGGCGCCCAGGCAGGAGACCCTTTAGTCCCGGTTGGTAACACCAACCGGGACCAAAAGGCTGCCATGCGTCAGCAGCTCGTAGGCGCTGGGTTTTTTGTTTTTTTGAGGGGGGGGGGTTAGGGGTTTTGGAGGGTTAATTTAGGGGTTTCATATTGTGTTAGCTAGCTAATAGAGAGAAGTGTGCTCTCTTTCTCCGTGCTTGGTCGACACTAGCTACTATACATATAGATAGAACTCGACACGCTAGCTAGTAAGCAAATGATGGAACCATTAATTACACAAGATTGCCATGAACATATACAAAGAGAAAGTGACCTCTCTTTCTCCAAGAGATTGGTCGAACAACAAGTTTTCGTATATTGATCCGACACTACTACATATATACAATATAACACCTCTTATAATCCCTAACATGTATAATCAATTTCCACATGGTATTCTCCCTTCTCATTTATTATGATGTGGTCAAGAAAGAATCCTGTCAATTCCTCTTGAATTGCTCGAATGCGATCATGTGGTAGGAGTTTATCCCGCATCTGCCACATCTAATTTAAAGAAGGGGGTCAATACATATATATGAATGAAACTCAACACAAATGATGGTAATAAAATAAAATTGTGAATATTATTCTTTACGTACTTCATATTGTTTTGCAGAGTAGCCCCGCTGAGAGGCCGCGTTGTAGATGAACTTGCAAACGTAGTATCCACATAAATTATTCATGCCTTCCTGCCACTAGACCTTTATGAGAAATAGAGTTCAATCAAACTGATAATCAAGCATGATAAATGGTATTGATGAAACTATAATAAATGGAGATGCGCGGAACTAGCTAGTACTACTTACTTTCGGGTGTGTAAATCACAGCTCCCTCGGCAGTCCCGAAACTATTCCGGTGAACTCTTTCCAAACCCTGTCAGACAAAGAAAATAATTACTTGATATCAGGAAATGAACAAAGTTGCCGATATGGTGCGATAATGATCGATTGAACTTACTTCTAGAGCATTGCAGTCATGTCTGCATAGTCCTGGGGATCTTTTCGTCTCGAGTCTAAGACAATTACTACTCTCCGGTCAAGCTTAATCTCTAGCAGAATAAAGTGGAAGCTGCGCGCGCATGCATAACTCATCAATTACATTACTATAATTAACCTCGAGTAAGCGAAACCGAATATGCACAAGATAGTAACACTCACTTGAAGTTGTAAGGAAAGAGTATTTCCCCTTTGTTTTGAATTCAAAGCAATGATTGTAGCAAGTTGTCCTCGGTATCTGTGTCTCTGTTTTTAACCGACCATTCATTTATGGTATTTGGGTTAATGAACCCAATGTCATAGATTTGTTCTTTTTTTGCATTCGACGATCTTCAATCTGCATAATAGTGAGGATAATTATATATAAATGCAATGAAAGAGCTGAGCTATAGAGACTTAATTACAGAAGTAATACTTACAGACAATAGCAAGTCATGAGTTGTTTGTCGAGGGCATCTTGATTGTATAACTGGAATAACTCCACATATTGAACATGCAACAGATCAATTCTAACGAGGTCATGCTCCTCTTTAATTCCCAGCATCAAAGTATCCTTCCCAGACTTGCTACAGGTATCCATGTACCATTCATGCAATCTTCGCATCATCGTTGTTAGAGGAGGACGATCAGGTTTGATGAGAGGCTTCCGGTACTTGTATCTGAAGATGTCCACCTCCATTATTTCAAACTCTACATCATCGCTCAGGTAATCAGCAGGATTAGTACCGGGCACTAGCCTCGGATGATTAGCGATGATATGGCTAGACACCCTAAGCGGGGGGCACGATTGCTTTGCTTGTTCGCTGAGCTGGGGAATTGTTTTCCCACTTCTTCATTGTGCTAATATTGCATCACTGGAAGTACTTCCCGACCGCTGCGCTTCCTTATATGTCCTTTCAATAATGCACTCATAGTCAGATTTATGGCGGAGGTGGTGGTGGTCGCTTAGGTATCCAGAGTGCGCTTCACTTTCACCGGATCTACGTTTCCTTCGGAGGTGGGGGTTTCCGTGAAAAAAAGTCCCTCACTTCGGCATCATAGATGTCCGAGTTTTTCTTGTCGGTCCTCTCATATGGTAACTTTTCTGGAGCCTTGAGACATGGACCATATTTGAATTGCTTCCCGCCTCTGCTTGTACTGCTAGTCGCTGATAACACACAAGTGTAGGGATCGCAACAGCTTTCGAGGGTAAAGTATTCAACCCAATTTATTGATTCGACACAAGGGGAGCCAAAGAATATTCTTGAGTATTAGTAGTTGAGTTGTCAATTCAACCACACCTGGATAACTTAGTATCTGCAGCAAAGTATTTAGTAGCAAAGTGGTATGATAATAGAGGTAACAGTAGCAAAAGTAATGTTTTTGGGTTTTGTAGTGATTGTAACAATAGCAACGGAAAAGTAAATAAGCAAAGAATAATATGTGAAAAGCTCATAGGCAATGGATCGGTGATGGATAATTATGCCGGATGCGATTCCTCATGTAATAGTTATAACATAGGGTGACAAAGAACTAGCTCCAGTTCATCAATGTAATGTAGGCATGTATTCCGTAAATAGTCATACGTGCTTATGAAAAAGAACTTGCATGACATCTTTTGTCCTACCCTCCCGTGGCAGCGGGGTCCTAGCGGAAACTAAGGGATATTAAGGCCTCCTTTTAATAGAGAACCGGAACAAAGCATTAGCACATAGTGAATACATGAACTCCTCAAACTACAGTCATCACCGAGAAGTATCCCGATTATTGTCACTTCGGGGTTGTCGGATCATAACACATAATAGGTGACTATAGACTTGCAAGATAGGATCAAGAACACACATATATTCATGAAAACATAATAGGTTCAGATCTGAAATCATTGCACTCGGGCCCTATGACAAGCATTAAGCATAGCAAAGTCATAGCAACATCAATCTCAGAACATAGTGGATATTAGGGATCAAACCCTAACAAAATTAACTTGATTACATGGTAAATATCATCCAACCCATCACCGTCCAGCAAGCCTACGATGGAATTACTCACGCACGGTGGTGAGAGCATCATGAAATTGGTGATGGAGGATGGTTGATGATGACGACGACGACGAATCCCCCTCTCCGGAGCCCCAAACGGACTCCAGATCAGCCCTCCCGAGAGAGATTAGGGCTTGGCGGCGACTCCATGTTGTAAAACGCGATGAAACTTTCTCTCTGATTTTTTTCTCCCCGAACTGAATATATGGAGTTGGAGTTGAGGTCAGTGGATGTCCAGGGGGCCCACGAGACAGGGGGCGCGCCCAGGGGGAGGGGCGCGCCCCCACCCTCGTGGATAGGGTGTGGGCCCCCTGGTCTTGATTCTTTTGCAACTATTTTTTATATTTTCCAAAAAGTGCCTCCGTGGATTTTCAGGACATTCCGAGAACTTTTGCTTTCTGCACATAAAACAACATCATGGCAGTTCTGCTGAAAACAGCGTCAGTCCGGATTAGTTTCATTCAAATCATACAAGTTAAAGTCCAAAACAAGGGCAAAAGTGTTTGGAAAAGTAGATATGTTGGAGACGTATCAACTCCCCCAAGCTTAAACCTTTGCTTGTCCTCAAGCATTTCAGTTGATAAACTAAAAGTGATAAAGAAAAACTTTTAGAAACACTGTTTGCTCTTGTTGTTGTAAACATGCAAAGCCATCATTCAGGTTTCAGCAAATATTATGAACTAACCATACTCACAATAACACTTAGGTCTCACAATTACTCATATCTATAGCATAATCAGCTAGTGAGCCATAATAATAAAACTCGGATGACAACACTTTCTCAAAACAATCATAACATGATATAATAAAATGGTATCTCGCTAGCCCTTTCTGAGACCGTAAAACATAAATGCAGAGCACCTTTAAAGATCAAGGACTGACTAAACATTGTAATTTATGGTAAAGGAGATCCAATCAAGTCATACCCAATATAAACCAATAGTAATGAATGCAAATGACAGTGTGCTCTCCAGCGGGTGCTTTTAATAAGAAGGGTGATGACTCAACATAAAAGTAAATAGATAGGCCCTTCGCAGAGGGAATCAAGGATTTGTAGAGGTGCCAGAGCTCGATTTTAAAATAGAGATTGAATAACATTTTGAGCGGCATACTTTCACTGTCAACGCAACAACTATGAGATGGCTGTATCTTCCATACTACATGCATTATAGGCAGTTCCCAAACAGAATGGTAAAGGTTTATACTCCCCCATCCACCAACAAGCATCAATCCATGGCTTGCTCGAAACAACGAGTGCCTCCAACTAACAACAGCCCTGGGGGAGTTTTGTTTAATTATTTTGATTTGCTTTGATCTTTTTGGATCATGGGACTGGGCATCCCGGTTACCGGCCCTTTCTCGTGAATGAGGAGCGGAGTCCACTCCTCTTGAGAATAACCCACCTAGCATGGAAGATATAGGCAGCCCTAGTTGTAACATGAGCTGCTCGAGCATACAAAACAGAATTTCATTTGAAGGTTTGGAGTTTGGCACATACAAATTTACTTGGAACGGCAGGTAAATACCGCATATAGGAGGGTATGGTGGACTCATATGGAACAACTTTGGGGTTTAAGGAGTTTGGATGCACAAGCAGTATTCCCGCTTAGTATAGGTGAAGGCTAGCAAAAGACTGGGAAGCAACCAACTGAGAGAGTGACAACAGCCATAAACATGCATTAAAATTAATTCACACCGAATACAAGAATGAGTAGGATATAATCCACCATAAACATAAATATCATGAAGGCTATGTTGATTTATTTCAACTACATGCGTGAACATGTGCCAAGTCGAGTCACTCAATTCATTCAAAGGAGGATACCATTCCATCATACCACATCATAATCATTCTAATAGCATGTTGGCACGCAAGGTAAACCATTATAACTCATAGCTAATCAAGCATGGCACAAGCAACTATAATCTCAAAATGTCATTGCAAATATGTTCACTTCATAATAAGCTGAATCAGAAACGATGAACTCATCATATTTAAAAAAACAAGAGAGGTCGAGTTCATACCAGCTTTTCTCATCTCAATAAGTCCATCATATATCATCATTATTGCCTTTCACTTGCACGACCGAACGATGTGTATAATAATAATAGTGCACATGCATTGGACTAAGCTGGAATCTGCAAGCATTCAACTCAAAAGAGAAGACAAGATAATATGGGCTCTGAATTAAATAAACAATCATGCATATGAGAGCCACTAAACATTTTCAATATGGTCTTCTCAACCCCCAAAGAAAAGAAAAGAAAATAAAACTATTTACAGGGGAAAGCTCCCAACAAGTAAAAGAAGAACGAGAAATCTTTTTGGAAATTAAACTAACTAATTTTTTTGGTTTTTCTTAAGGTTTATCAAGCACACAAGAAGAAAGCGAGAAAAAGAAATTTAAACTAGCATGGATAATACAATGAAAGAGTATGAGCACCGACGACTAGTGTGTGAACATGAATGTAAAGTCGGCGAGAAATACGTACTCCCCCAAGCTTAGGCTTTTGGCCTAAGTTGGTCTAATACCAAGGACCGCCTGGCTGATATCCGTAGTTGTAGCTGGGGTCGTACTGAGATGCAACAACAACCGCCTCCTGAGCTGCGGCGTGTTGGCAAGCTGCCTCAGCTCTCCCCTCGTGTTCAACTGCTTCCTCCCTGGTAACAACATATCTTCCTTTTGCCTGATAATCAAAAAGGAGTGGAGCAGGAAGAGTAACATGGACGACATTGCATCTGTTATTGATTAGTCGATAATGGAGGAATTGTTCATTCCTCCTAAGAAATTGATGGTTGACCATAGCATCATAATCTAAATAAGCAGGAGGTATCATCACATCCCCCTGTTGTGGGGCTACCAAGATAATAAGCCACACGGGTTGCATAAATTCCTCCAAATAAATCTCCAGCTCTACCATTATTCTGCAACCTACGTGCAACTATTGCCCCCAAGTAATAACCTTTATAACCTAACACAGCACTCTTGAGTACACAAAGATCAGGGACACACATATGACATGCTTCGTCTTTACCGTTAATGCATCTACCAATGAAGAGAGCAAAATAATGTAAAGTAGGAAAATGAATGCTCCCTATGGTAGCTTGTGCTATGTCCCTGGATTCTCCCACAGTAATACTAGCAAGGAAATCTCTAAATTCATATTTGTGGGGATCATTGATATTACCCCACTGCGGAAGTTTGCAAGCAGTTGTAAAATCCTCTAAGTCCATGGTATAAGATGTATCATAAATATCAAATAGGACACTGGGAGAATTACACATACAGTTATATTTAAACCGCCGCACAAAGGAATCAGTCAATTGATAGTACTGGGGACACTTATCTTGTAAGAAGTCCTCCAGCTCAGCATTACGCATGTACGCGTCAAATTCCTCCTTAAAGCCTGCTTCGACCATAAAATCATCGGATGACCACTCACAAGCTCGTACATCCGCGTCCCTCGGTAATTCAACATCTTGCTCACGCATAGCAATCCTGGGTCCTTTCTTTACCGAGGAACCACCTTGGTACATTCTCCTAGACATAATTATTTTTCTGAAAATTTTCTGAAATTTTAGTAACTTCAAAATAAAAGTGAATAAAACTAGACAAGATTGGTAGCAACTACTCCTACAAGTGCCTAGAGCCTATATCATGCATTAGAATTACTTGGGGCCTCATAAATTTAACATGCAAGCTCACGAACATGGTCACCTATGCAGCAAAAATTTGCAATGAATAAAGCACTAGAACAAAAACTAATTGGACGAATGGAGGAGTCACATACCAAGCAACAATCTCCCAAAGCAGTTTTGTGAATGGAGCTTTGAGCAAGGAGATCAAAAATTGCAGCAAAATGAGCTAGAACTTGTGCTTGAGCTGGATGGGGATTTTTTTGGGTAGAAGATGAAGTGTGTGGGTGCTGGCATAAGTGGAGGGGGGCCACTAGGGGCCCACGAGATAGGGGGCGCGCCCAGGGGGGGTGGGAGCGCCCTCCTCTCTTGTGGCCTGGTGCTTGTCCCTCCCGCAGTGTTTTCAGTGCCTAAAATCCTCAAATATTCCATAAAAATCATACTAAATTTGCAGGGCATTTGGAGCACTTTTATTTTTGGGATATTTTTTAATGCACAGATAATTCAGAAAACAGACGTATAATACTATTTTTGCTTTATTTATTCTAAATAATAGAAAGTAAAAAGTGGGTACAGAAGGTTGTGCCTTCTAGTTTCATCCATCTCATGATCATCAAAATGAATCCACTAATAAGGTTGATCAAGTCTTGTTAACAAACTCATTCCGAATAACACGGAACTAGAGAAATTTCGAATAACACTAAGTTACCTCAACGGGGATATGAAAATCCCCAACAATAAAAATATCATACTTTTTCTTGACAGTAGGAAGAGGAAATTCAAAACCTCCAATAATGATAGTTGGAACTTTTCCAATAGAATTGATGCTATGAACTTGAGATTGTTTCCTCGGAAAGTGCACCGTATGCTCATTACCATTAACATGAAAAGTGACATTGCCTTTGTTGCAATCAATAACAGCCCCTGCAGTGTTCAAAAAGGGTCTACCAAGGATAATCAACATACTATCGTCCTCGGGAATATCAAGAATAACAAAGTCCGTTAAGATAGTGACATTTGCAACCACAATAGGCACATCCTCACAAATACCGACAGGTATAGCAGTTGATTTATCGGCCATTTGCAAAGATATTTCAGTAGGTGTCAACTTATTCAATTCAAGTCTATGATATAAAGAGAGAGGCATAACACTAACACCGGCTCCAAGATCACATAAAGCAGTTCTAACATAATTTCTTTTAATGGAGCATGGTATAGTTGGGACCCCGGGATCTCCAAGTTTCTTTGGTATTCCACCCTTAAAAGTATAATTAGCAAGCATGGTGGAAATTTCAGCTTCCGGTATCTTTCTTTTGTTTGTGATAATATCCTTCATATATTTAGCATAAGGATTTACTTTGAGCATATCAGTTAAGCGCATACGTAAGAAAATAGGTCTAATCATTTCAGCAAAGCGCTCAAAATCCTCATCATCCTTTGTCTTGGATGGTTTAGGAGGAAAGGGCATGGGTTTCTGAACCCATGGTTCTCTTTCTCTACCGTGCTTCCTAGCAACAAAATCTCTCTTATCATAACGTTGATTCTTTGATTGTGGGTTATCAAGATCAACAGCAGGTTCAATCTCTACATCAATGTTTTTGCTAGGTTGAGCATCAACATGAACATTATCATTGACATTATCACTAGGTTCATGTTCATCACCTGATTGTGTTTCAGCATCAGAGATAGAAATATCATTGGGATTCTCAGGTGTGTCTACAGTAGGTTCACTAGAAGCATGCAAAGTTCTATCGTTTTTCTTTTTCTTCTTTTTAGAAGAACTAGGTGCCTCTAAATTATTTCTCTGAGAATCTTGCTCGATTCTCTTAGGGTGGCCTTCAGGATACAAAGGTTCCTGAGTTGTTCTACTAGTTCTAGTAGCCACTCTAACAGCATAGTCATTTTTATTATTTAGTTCATCAAGCAAATCATTTTGAGCTTTAAGTACTTGCTCAGCTTGAGTAGCAACCATAGAAGTATATTTGCTAATGAGTTTGAGTTCACCTAACTCTAGCCATATTATCGCTCATGCGTCCTATCTCGAAAGCATTATTCTTTAACTCTCTACCAACATAAGCATTAGAACTTTCTTGTCTAGCCATAAAGTCATCAAATTCATCTAAGCATGGGCTATGAAATTTAGTAGAGGGGATTTCAACTTTATCATATCTATGGAGAGAATTTACCTTTACTACCTGTGTCGGGTTATCAAGACAATGTGGTTCTTCAATAGGCGGTATATTAAGACCATGTATTTCTTCAATAGGTGGTAAATTCTTAACATCTTCAGCTTTAATACCTTCTTCTTTCATTGATTACTTTGCCTCTTGCATATCTTCAGGACTGAGAAATAAAACACCTCTCTTCTTCGGAGTGGGTTTAGGAATAGGCTCAGGAGCTGGCTCAATTGGTTCAGGAATTGCCTCAGGAATTGGCTCACGGAGAGTCCGATTATTTTCATTAGTCAACATATTATTCAATAGTAATTCAGCTTCGTCGACTGTTCTTTCCCTGAAAACACAACCAACACAACTATCCAAGTAGTCCTTGGAAGCATCGATTAGTCCATTATAAAAGATATCAAGTATTTCATTTTTCTTAAGAGGATGATCAGGCAAAGCATTAAGTAATCAGAGAAGCCTCCCCCAAGCTTGTGGGAGACTCTCTTCTTTGATTTGCACAGAATTATATATTCCCGCAAGGCAGCTTGTTTCTTATGAACAGGAAAATATTTAGCAGAGAAGTAATAAATCATATCCTGGGGACTACGCACACAACCAGGAGCAAGAGAATTATACCAAGTCTTAGCATCACCCTTTAATGAGAATGGAAATATCTTAAGGATATAATAATAGCGAGATTTATCATCATGAGTGAACAAGGTGGCTATATCATTCAACTTGGTAAGATGTGCCACAACAGTTTCAGATTCAAGGCCATAAAAAGAATTCGATTCAACTAAAGTAATAATTTTAGGATCAACAGAGAGTTCATAATCCTTATTAGTAACACAGATAGGTGAAGTAGCAAAAGCAGGGTCAGGTTTCATTCTAGCATTAAGAGACTACTGCTTACATTTAGCTAATAATTTCTTAAGATCATATCTATCATTGCAAGCAAAGATAGCTCTAGAGGCTTCTTTATTCATAACATAACCCTCGGGAATAACAGGTAATTCATAATCATTGGGAGAATTTTCATCATCACTATCATCAATAATAGCATCTTCAATCATTTCATTCCCCCTAACTCTAGCAAGTTGTTCATCAAGAAATTCACCTAATGGTAAAGTAGTATCACGCACAGAAGTGGTTTCATCATAAGTATCATGCATAACAGAAGTGGCATCATCAATAACATGCGACATATCAGAATTCATAGCAATAGCAGGTTTAGGTGTCGCAAGTTTACTAATAACAGAAGGAGAATCTAGTGCAGAGCTAGATGGCAGTTCCTTACCTCCCCTCGTAGTTGAGGGCAAAATCTTGGTTCTGTCGTCTTTCAAGTTCTTCATAGTGATCAACAGATATAAATCCCAAGTGACTCAGAGAATAGAGCTATGCTCCCCGGCAACGGCGCCAGAAATTAGTCTTGATAACCCACAAGTGTAGGGGATCGCAACAGCTTTCGAGGGTAAAGTATTCAACCCAATTTATTGATTCGACACAAGGGGAGCCAAAGAATATTCTTGAGTATTAGCAGTTGAGTTGTCAATTCAACCACACCTGGATAACTTAGTATCTGCAGCAAAGTATTTAGTAGCAAAGTGGTATGATAATAGAGGTAACGGTAGCAAAAGTAATGTTTTTGGGTTTTGTAGTGATTGTAACACTAGCAACGGAAAAGTAAATAAGCGAAGAACAATATGTGAAAAGCTCGTAGGCAATGGATCGGTGATGGATAATTATGCCGGATGCCATTCCTCATGTAATAGCTATAACATAGGGTGACACAGAACTAGCTCCAGTTCATCAATGTAATGTAGGCATGTATTCCGTAAATAGTCATACGTGCTTATGGAAAAGAACTTGCATGACATCTTTTGTCCTACCCTCCCGTGGCAGCGGGGTCCTAGCGGAAACTAAGGGATATTAAGGCCTCCTTTTAATAGAGAACCGGAACAAAGCATTAGCACATAGTGAATACATGAACTCCTCAAACTACGGTCATCACCGAGAAGTATCCTGATTATTGTCACTTCGGGGTTGTCGGATCATAACACATAATAGGTGACTATAGACTTGCAAGATAGGATCAATAACACACATATATTCATGAAAACATAATAGGTTCAGATCTGAAATCATTGCACTCGGGCCATAGTAACAAGCATTAAGCATAGCAAAGTCATAGCAACATCAATCTCAGAACATAGTGGATACTAGGGATCAAACCCTAACAAAACTAACTTGATTACATGGTAAATCTCATCCAACCCATCACCGTCCAACAAGCCTACGATGGAATTACTCACGCACGGCGGTGAGCATCATGAAATTGGTGATGGAGGATGGTTGATGATGACGATGGCGACGAATCCCCCTCTCCGGAGCCCCGAATGGACTCCAGATCAGCCCTCCCGAGAGAGATTAGGGGTTGGCGGCGGCTCCGTGTCGTAAAACGCGATGAAACTTTCTCTCTGATTTTTTCTCCACGAACGTGAATATATGGAGTTGGAGTTGAGGTCGGTGGAGGTCCAGGGGGCCCACGAGACAGGGGGGCACGCCCAGGGGGAGGGGGCGCTCCCCCACCCTCGTGGACAGGGTGTGGGACCCATGGTCTTGATTCTTTCGCTAGTATTTTTGATATTTTCCAAAAAGTGCCTCCATGGATTTTCAGGACATTCCGAGTACTTTTGCTTTCTACACATAAAACAACATCATGGCAGTTCTGCTGAAAATAGTGTCAGTCCGGGTTAGTTTCATTCAAATCATACAAGTTAGAGTCCAAAACAAGGGCAAAAGTGTTTGAAAAAGTAGATACGTTGGAGATGTATCAGCCACCGGAGCGGCGATGTCTTTCTTCCGTTGTTGCTGGCGCGGCGGAGTCCGTTGACATGTCGAAGGAGGCAGAGTGCTCCGACGCGCCAAAGAAGGCGGAGGAGGAGCCGGAGTGCCCTCATGCGCCGAGGAGGCGGAGTGCCTTGATCACTCGCTGGAGGAGGAGGCGGAGTGCCCTGACTCGCCGTAGGAGGAGGAGGCATCCAGTTTGGAAGCTTGATGTACTCCTTCCTCCATAGACAGGTATTCCTTAAAGCAGCTCCCAGATGATTCTCCCCTTCACCTGTAGGGAAGTCAAGCACCAGCTCCTCAAATCCCTCCATTGTTTCATCCACCGTCACAATAGCATAGCCATGTGGAATCGGATGTCAATGAAAAGTACCCTCAGCTAGAGGAGGTATAGCAGAGCCGACTGCTGCCTTCAAAGTCAGGTTCATGTATTTCATCATTAGCTCGCAATTTTCAGCCTCTGTGATACTATCCATGGGGTAGCGAGGAGCCGTGAAATCAGGCTGAACGAGCTCCATGGAAGCCACGCTGCTTCTCCACTGAGATGGTGGGGTAGCTTCTGGGGCAGCGTCGAAGCAAGGATCTTCGTGCTGCTGAGATGGTTGGCTGGTAGCTTGCTAGTTCTCAAGTTCCTCTAGCGCTGCTATTCTTACATTGAGCTTCTCCATTTCGCTCGCTTCCACTTTCCTCTTCCTCTCTCGGATTCTATAACCACCGTTGCCGGGAAATCCATGCACCCACGGAACGGAGCCTGGTGTGCCTCGTGTTCGTCCAGGGTGCTCAGGATTCCCGAGGGCCTCTGTCAGCTCATCCTTCTCTCTGTCGGGAATGAACGTCCCTTCCTACGTTGCCCTCATATATTTCTGAAGCTTGTTGATGGGTATTGCAAGTTGCTCGTCCGTCCAACGTCACTCCCCTGTTTTTGGGTCCAAAGTTCCCCAACCCCGAAGAACCAAGTCCTTGAACAATCTAGCCAGTTCAATGTCGCTGGTTGGACCCCTTTAGAAAGCAGGTCTTGCTCATCTTTGTCCCAAAACGGATGGGCTTTGTAGTAGCCACCTGACGCCGTGTGATGGTGATACTTCTTATTTGCAGCATTTTTCTTGTTTGTCAGTGACCTTTTTAGACCCTTCTCTGATTTCTTGTAGGCCATAAATGTAGGCCAGTGATCTCTTATCTTCTCATATCGACCGATGAATTCTGGAGTCTTCTCTTTGTCGACAAAATTTGTGTTCAACTCTTTCTTCCAGCTCGTAAATAGATCTGCCATCTTCTTAAGAGAAAACGCCTTGACCTGTGGCTCTATAATTGGGTTATTCGGATCCTCCTCTGACCGGAGGCTAAAATTTGTTATCAGCGAGGTCCAAAGATCACCTTTCAGTCTATCCTGGACATAAGAAACTTGAGGGTCGTCCTTACTCTTATTCCATTGCTGGATACTGATCGAGGCGCTGTCCCTAACAATAGCTCCACACTGAGATACAAATGCGTCCTTGGTCCGCTTGGGAGCAATCGGTTGGCCATTGTCCGTGATTTCTGTGATCGTGAACCTTTCATCCTGGAGCAACCTTTTCTTTGGGCCTCGTCTCCTTACGGAAGTTTGGCTCAATCCGGAGGGCTATAAAAGAAGAAAGAAGCATTAATATATGTACATACCAAAACAATTAATGCATCAAGTTAGCACAAGCTTAATTAATATATATACCTCGCCGGACTTTGCAACAGCTCCCTCCTCCGTTTGGTCACCGGTGCCGTCATCATGATCTCCTTCTTCCTCCGCCATTTGGTCACCGGAGCCGTCATGATATCCTTCCTCCTCCATTCTTGGATCACCGGAGCTGCCATCCTCTCCTTCCTGACCATCAGTGTCATTGAGAAACGACAAGGGATCAGCTTCGGCGAGGATTATATCCCCCAACAACTGTTCTTGTTCCAAGTCTCTTTCCATAGTTTTTGCAAATATTACAACATGGCAATATACAAACATGAGGAAAACACAGACCTAGCTAATATCACAACAATGAATCATATGCATATATGAGCAATGGATTAGTTGCAGACCGCCTCTCTCATGCATGTCCGACGTCCCCCCTCATGTCGAAGTTATTGGGCCGGGGTTATACTTTCAGGGTTTGGGTGGACTCGAGAGTTGGTCGGGCGAGCGGATCGGGAGTAAATTTTGAATGTCCGAGTCTTTTAACTCATTTTGAATATAGTGGCATCCTTTAGCTCAAGCACCATAGTAGACATTTTCTCCTCGCACTAGCGCCGAGTAGCCTGTTCGGCCTTTAATTCAGCAGCTGCCTTTTCGGCAGCCGCATTACTCATCCTGGCTTGCTCCTTGGCCCGGGCAAGCTCAGCCCGAAGGGTCTCAACTGCCGCGGCACTATCTGCATTTATGCATATCTCAGTATACAATTCTCAGCGGCATGCTCATATCATAGTACTTGCATATACTGAATGCCCCGACATACCTTGCACCTCGTCGAGCCGCCTGTTAATAAGCATGATGCCATCATCCGCCACATCAACTTTCTGCTTTAGATCTACAATCTCTGTAGCTTGGGAAGTTGCCATGGATGTAACAGCTTCTGTTGCAATTAGTCAGATTTTTTCCTGGGCATACCTTTCTTGATCCTTTGATCGCCTCCCTTTGGACGCAAACCAGAGTCTCAGGGGCTACTATCTATACACAGGCGCATTTTGCGTTTATAGCACAATTGAAAATATTACATTACGTACCTCGAAGCCTGCTAGCAGGCCCGTAAAGGCTTCATTCAATTCGCTTTTCATGGACAGAACCCTCTCAACTACCGTAACCATCAAGGTACGATGTTCCTCTGAGATGGGTGCGTGGCACAATGTGTCCGTCAATGTATCCGGCACCTCCGGATCCCTGGAAGCAGCTGAAGGGGTACGGGCTCCCTTCAAAGGAATATCTTTGCTCAACCTTAGAGTCATCTCTGGCTGTAAATTGGATAGTCCGGGGCCTTTTGTTGGTACCCGTAGGAGCCGCACACCCCAGACCCTGGACGGCCGAAGTATCACCTTCGGGCCTAGTCTTCATTTTCCCTCGCACCGCTTGTTGATCGGGAGAGATCCTCCAAGAGGACACCTCGGGGTCGTCTGCCCTATTGGATGGGGAGATCGGTGGAGGCGTATCGCTCTCCATCATCTCTGGAAGAAGATCCCCTGAGGAGGAGGACTGTTGAGGAAGGCTGCGTGCCGGACTGCAAACATATATTTTAAATATTACCCTTACAACCTGGAAAGGATGGGATATGTTTAAAACACCCTTGTTCACTTACGATTCGGCTAAGGGCCTGTCCTTACGGAGGGACTGCATGACAACGTTGCCTCCCGATCTAGAACCCCCTGACAGGGATATCTTCCCTCGCTTAGAAGCCTTTATCTTCAAGTCTTCGGAGGCGGTCCTCTTCTTCCCATGGGGGGAAGGGATGTCAGTTTCTTTTTCCCTTTCATCTTCGGGAGAGGGAGTTCTAATCTCCCTGGACGAGGTGTCTGGTGTACCTCTAGAATGGGCCCCCCCCTGGGCCTTCTTGCTCTCCTCCTTGTCTTCCTCCGGTGGCACTTGATATGGTGCCGGAGCCAGCATCCTTGTTAACACCGGATCAGTTGAGTCTTCGGGAAGAGGGGCCGAACACCTAATTCTCTCTGCCTTCTTTATCCAGCCCTGGCCGAGTATGGTTTTCTCAGTATATTGCTATGAGAAATTTAACTAAGCTGTGTTTGGGAGTCGGGTGCTTACCGAGGTATCCAGATGGTTGCAGTCAAGGCCGATGTCCTCTGTAGTATCCAGCCACTGTTTTCGTGTCCCGAAGAATAATTTCCACATTCCTCTAAGCGTCGTGCCGGAGAAGTGCTGAAGGGTTCGTGGTCCTTCCGGATTGAACTCCCACATGCGGAGAGGCCGTCGCTGGCACGGTAGGACCCGATAGACTAACATTACTTGGATTACGTTGATGAGATCGGTGTCCTTTTCAATGAGGCTTCGGATGCGGCTTTGCAGCATCTGCACTTCATCAATGGATCCCCAGTCCAGCCCCTTATTAATCCATGATGCAAGCTGTAACGGAGGGCCTGATCGGAACGTAGGTGTAGATGCCCACTTGGTACCATGGGGTTCAGTGATGTAAAACCACTCCCGCTGCCATAGGTCGGAAGTTTATGTGAAGGAGCCTTCGGCCAAGGAGTTTTGGTGAGTTTGCTCACTGTAGCACCACCACACTCCGCTTCTTTCCCTTCGACTACCTTCGGCTTCACATTAAAGGTCTTGAGCCACAAGCCTAAGTGTGGGGGAATACGGAGGAAGGCCTCGCGTGTGATGATGAACACCGAGACGTGAAGAAAAGAGTCCGGAGCTAGATCATGAAAATCTAGGCCGTAATAGAACATGAGCCCTCAAACGAAGGGATGAAGAGCGAACCCTAGCCCTCGGAGGAAGTGGGAGATGAATACGACCCTCTCGCCAGATCTGGGAGTAGGAATAATCTACCCTTGAGCAGGAAGCCTGTGGGGGATTTCCACGGTCAGGTATCTTGCCTTCCAGAGCTTCACGATGTCCTCCTCGGTGACAGAGGAAGCCACCCACCGGCCTTGAGGGCTGGGTCCGGACATGACCGGGAAGCGCAAAGTGATTAAATTGAACCTTGGGTGCTGGAACTCGAGGTGGGAGAGGTTGATGAAAGGATTGGCGTAAGGAGAGAAGACGGGTCCTAGCCCCTTTATAAAGGTGATGAATATCAAACGCCCCCTCCTAGGCCTTAAAACCTGCCTATTCCCAAGGAATCATGCCAACGGAACGGTTGGGTTACCCACGCCCGTATCGATGAGAATCCCGCAATAAGGGGACACGATCTCTGCTTTGACAAGACGTGCCAATGAAACCGCGTCTCGAAATATGGAGCGGCAGGCTAAAAAATGGTTTGAAATAAAGGCCGGGCGGCAACGTGATGTCATGCTATGAAAAGTTGTCAACAGATTGGACTCGTGAAATATTATGCTCTCTATGCTTGTGTGTGGAATTTGTTTTGCAGAGCCGGACACGATTCTTGTGTTCAAAGACAATTTTGGAGTATTCGGAGAAGGAACCCGCCTTGCAATGCCGAAGACAATCTGCACGCCGAACACCTCGTCATTGAAGCCTGGTTCAGGGGATACTGAGGGAGTCCTGGATTAAGGGGTCCTCGGGCGTCCGGGCTATTGACATGGGCCGGACTGATGGGCTGTGAAGATACAAGACCGAAGACTCTCTCCCGTGTCCGGATGGGACTCTCCTTGGCGTGGAAGGCAAGCTTGGCGACCGGATATGAAGATTCCTTTCTCTGTAACCGACTTTGTATAACCCTAGTCCCCTCCGTGTCTATATAAACCGGAGGGTTTAGTCCGTAGGGCAGAATAATAATCATACATGCTAGACTTCTAGGGTTTTAGCCATTACGATCTTGTGGTAAATCAACTCTTGTAATACTCATATTCATCAAGATCAATCAAGCAGGAAGTAGGGTATTACCTCCATAGAGAGGGCCCGAACCTGGGTAAACATCGTGTCCCCCGCCTCCTGTTACCATCGACCTTAGACGCACAGTTCGGGACCCCCTACCCGAGATCCGCCGGTTTTGACACCGACAATAAGCCATATCTTTTGTAGTGTGTCTTTAGACATTGAGCATTCCCTGAGGACGCAACTATGGCACATGTCAGGCGCCTTCTCGGACCTTCCTCACAGCGTGGGACGCATGTCAGCACTTCAGGGCGCGCACCCCGGCTAATGACCAACGGAGGTCCTTTTGGCTGAAATTCCAAGACCCGACGCGTCTCGAAGTCTTCGGCGACAAGCTAAAGCAGTTGACGGAGCTTCAACGGGCTGACAAGCCTGCCATGGAGGATCTTTGCAAGGCCTTGTGATCGACGATCCTCTACCCACGAGCTGCTTCGGGTTGGTGCGTCGCCTCCAAGAAGCAAGTGCATAGGTCGACTTGTAGAAGAAGTCGTCGTGCATCGAGGGTGCGCGGTAGGCTTTTGCAGCCGTCCAAGCATACTACCCGAAGATGGACATGGAGCAGATTGCCAGTCAGTGCCCAAAGAGGCACGACAAGGAGGTGAAGCCCGGGAAGTACTTCGAGAAGGTGTTGCCAGCTGCTCGGATAGACGAGAAGGATTGCAAGCATGAGTCTATTCTAGAAAATCTCAATTAGACTTACACTATGTTTCATCGGTATGCCAAGATGTAGATATAAAAGACAAATCCTTTTGAAATTGCCTGTGACCCACATGTCATGGACCCCTGAAGACATCGGTACAGTTTGCCACTAGATTACGTGATCGGACGATGGGAAGGCGCCAGACAGACAGCGGTGCACTGCACGGGAGGATCGGATGACGCAAAGGGCGTCTGAGCGATGCACTACAAGACGAGTACTCCAGCATCTTTTAAAGGAGTAATCTAATGGAGCCTCAAAGTAAGTGGGTGTGAAACTATAGTCCCACGTTTTCCTAACAGTTTGACCTTTTTTTTGGCTAAACCAATTAGTACATACAATTCAATAAATAGTATTGCTAACCAGCCATATTTAGGTATATAAGAGCAATACAAAAGATTTGTTAATCCAGTGTCGACATATGGCATGTACATTGCTTTCCAGTATAGCAATATGAAGGAGATATTTGATATGTCACCATCCATCTACCCTATCTGCTCATCCATGCTATCCCATCAAGATTGTTCCTTTCCTCTCTTTTTCCAGCGATGGAGAAAGAAGTTGATGACATGACCGGTTAACCTTCCCATATCGGCTAATATAGCCAAGAAGAAGAAAAAGAAACTAGAAAATTAGGTAGCCTTACGCGGACAGCGACACACCAATCCATATCCCTCCTCCCCGAGAGAATCATGCATATATATGAAACTAATTTGTGTGCAGTACACCAACCCAGCGGAATTTTTGCGACATCGACGGCCAACGGCAACAAGTGCGCTTGCAACTAATCATCCATCAGAACCCGGCCAAGGCCAAGCACAACAGTTGTTTCCACTTCTTAAATCTCCATGCATGGATACAGTACTACTACTATGTATGCCCCGATCTGGGGATCTACTTGATGAATGTAGTGCCATTTTTGCATGAAGGATCATGTTCACAGATCGATGTATGACCCTAGGTAGCTAGAAAAGGCATATTGCTCTCTTTGAGAGAGCTCCAGACCACGACGATGCGTCTCCACTCCACTTGTAGCTATAGATGAGCGGTATCTATCTACCTATCACGACAACGCATCACATTCATATCATCTCATGCCTCATGTCCGAGTGCAGTCAATAATGGGAGCCAATAATCTGGCGCTACGAGTCGTTTTTTTCTTTTCAAAACGGAGGCATAAAATTTGCCTCATCAATTAAATAAAAAGAGAATAGAGTTTAGAGTTTTACAACACCCACAAATACGGCATGACAATTACTCGCTCATAAAAATATCTCCTAATTTCTTTGCACCCGCGGTCACCCAAAGCTTGGCCTCATCGATAATGGCAGTGAAAAGAATGGTCGTTGGCGCACTCTTATGACGAAACACCCATGCATTTCTTTCATTCCAAATGGTCCAGGAGACAAGCATGGTGAGAGCGGCCAAAGCTTGCCGGTTGGGATTGCGATTGTCGGTTCTCTTGTCCCACCATTCGTAGACGGATTCATCCGTGTGCCACTCGGATGTATCTATGTGCGCGAGACCAAGCCTCTCAATGAGAGACTTCCATAGCTGAATTGTAAAGCGGCACTTGAAGAAAATGTGGGCACCCGTTTCTTGCTCCCTATTGCAAAGTTTGCAGAGGCCACAATTTGGCCAACCTCGTCGCTGTAAACGATCGGCGGTCCAAATCCTATCTTGTATTGCCAACCACGCAAAGAATTTAACCTTTGGAGGTGCCCATGCCTTCCAAATCATACGGTCCAAGGGGGAAAGAGTCAAGCCTAGGAATTGAGCCTTGTACGCAGTGGCCGCCGTGTATACCCCGTCGTTCGCGTGCTTCCAGATGATGGTATCTTCGGTTTGCTCATGAAGGTGGACATCATTCAGGAGCATCCAAAGAGTGAAAAATTCCCGAATGTGGGCTGCGGTTACAACCGCGACTTGGTTGATCTTGAGTATCCAAGCATTCCCCTTGAGGGCCTCACGGACCTTCCAACTCTTTCTTTTCGAGGCCTCGAAGATAAGCGGTGCAATATCCTTAGGTTTGCGACCAAGGAGCCATGGGGAGTCCCAAAAAGGCGTTTTGGCACCATCTCCCACCGTGATAGTCGTAGAAGCATAGAAAAACTCGAAGTCCTCGACGGTGCAGGGGTTTCCCAGGCCAACCCATAATTTGCGGGGCTCGCTCCATTCATACCACAACCATCGAAGCCGCAACGCACGTGCGAATTTGTCGGTGTTGAGCACCCCCAGGCCACCGTATTCTTTTGGTCTACAAACCACCTTCCAGTTGACCTTGCATTTGGCTCCCGTTGTCTTGTCCGCACCGGACCAAAGGAAAGCCCTCTCGATTTTGTTAAGGCTATCGAGGCAACCCCGAGGCACGACGAGGGGCGTGATGGAGAACACCGCTTGGGAGGAGATGACCGACCTAACAAGAGTCGTACGACCGATGGTAGTGATGTTTTGGCCTTCCCAGGAAACCAATTTTCCAGCCGCC